>NC_026008.2:36992861-37107861 GCF_000442705.2 Elaeis guineensis | reverse complement strand
CATCATAAAATCTTATATCATCATAGATAGTCGCTACATCATTGATCTCAAATACAGCAACTTTCATTCAATACTAAAATATAGCAAGGCATTTTTTTATATGATATAAGGTTTATTTTTACAATAATGAGGTAGAGCGACTCATTTTTGAGGTAGATAATATAATGACCGTCCACAGTGGTGTAGGATTTTATTGTGTAAAAATTGCACCCCAAAAAATCTTGGGTTAGCTGTAGTTGGGAACGTAAAAAATGCAAAGTATATAACTGGTCATATTGGATATCCTATCTTTGAACACTTTTAGCATAAAAAAAACAAAAAAAAGGTTATATCAATTATTTTTTGTATATAGTGAATAAGGAATTAGGGTGGATGTAAAAATTAGTAGGTAAGATATTACACAATATTATAAAATATATACAATAATTTTTAAAAAAGATTTGCTTCCAGACCTATAAGAATGATTGGATGGCATCTTATGTAACTAACCATATATGAAGCATATTGTGGGATTTTATAGCTGATCTGTTACCTTAGTTTTTGAATAGTTTATTTTCTAATTCTCATATATTTATCAAAAAAATTATTTTTGGCTTTTTTTTTTCTGAAAAGAATTTTAAAATATTAAATCTCAGCCATTGAATTGTGGAGGAGTAGGGCGGACAACATGGCATTACTGCCAAGTGAGGAAGTTTTACAATTAAGAATCTTTTTAAATCTTTAAGTCGTTAATGCGAGGCCCTCATCTTCCAATCGGAATTCTGTACTAGACTGCACCACATCTCTACATATCCGATAGGAGAGCTGATATGCGTTCGGAAATCAATAATTCTGGAAAATGAGATTATGTGTTTGGCCAATCCAGGAATCAAGAGGGGCACGACTCCTTGTCTCATCTTAGACAGAAACCAATCTTTTAGTTTCATGTGTCACTATAGTGGGTAGCAAGTTGCCAGTAACAAGCCATGTTAGATAGAGTCATATCTCCTATCTTTGATGCTAATAGAACATAGCTAAAGGGCCCTACCTTGTTTGCTAATGGAAATATGACAGCTTTGGTGTATTCTTGGAGATGACTTAGTTTATCCTAGTCATTGTGACCTTGGACATGGCTAAGAAATGTATCTTGTTTCTTTTCAATCAAATTAGATACTAAAGAAGATCTTGAAGGAAAGTTATGGCTATACATTTCTTGAACAAAAATGACAAAAATCTTAAAGGAAAGATTGATCCTGATACATATAATGATATTTTTTCCTTTTCATCTCTTGAAGCTTTGTGTGGCAGAAGCGGCTGCCATCCTTGATATAGGAGGAAAAGACACGGCCCGGCAAGTTTACGATCTTGGCATATGCTAGATATTAATATATGACCGATGGTTCAGATATATCTTGCACTATCCAATAACAAGTCAGCTCAACATCTAAAAAAATTAATTTTTTTTTTCTAAAAAAATTAATTTTTTTCTTCAAAAAAAATAAAAATTATTGGTTGGTGAATTATAGTTAATAGTATTTTTTTTTATTTAAAATTTTCAATCAAATTTGGATAACGATGCATCTTTTATCAACAATAGATAATGTGATGATTTGTTATTGGATGATGTAAGGTATATATGGTAGAACCATTCTAACTAATAATTTCTTTCTGTGCGGCTCATATAGTTTCGAAGCTGATGTGGCATGCAATTATATATGAGTTAGCAATGTCAATTGGTTTGGTTGGGCTAGGCCCTACTTAAATTTCAGCCCAAGTTGAAAGCTCAGGCCCAAGCATGATAAGGCTCCAACTAGGGGTATACATAGTAGAGAAATTCTTTTTGCACCATGGATGGTGTAGAAAATCCAATGTGGAGTGCACCGCGTTCGATTGGTCCATGTAGTCATCATTTTTTAATACATATTTAATGCCTGTAGGTTAATATTTTTGTTTAAAAATTTTGTATGATGAAAATATCTTTATTTTTTGAAAAAAATTATAACATTCTGCAACGTAATATAGCTCAGGATATCATAATATGGCTTAAGATATCCTAATATGAGAGGGATATTTTTGTCCAACCACTTTTCAATACGTATTTAATGCTTGTAGGTCGGTTTTTTTATTTGAAAATTTTGAATGACGAAAATGTTCTTATTTTTTAAAAAAAATTATGATATTCTGTATATATTATGAATGCAGAATATCATAATATGGATATAGAATATCATAATATTTTCAAAGAATAGAGATACTTTCGTCATATAAAATTTTTAAACGAAAAAACTGATCTGCAAATATTAAATACATATTGAAAAGTGATGACTACGTAGACCAATTAGAGAAGGCGGTGCACTCCACATTGAATTTTCTATGCCACCCATGGTGCACAAAGAATTTCGCATGGATAGTAAGCTCTGAGCTAATCCAAATCCTAGTATTTTGTTGAACGAAGTTGGGCTACCATTCCCATAAGCCTTATTCCCTCATATGGCCCAAAGTATTTGGGCTTGTTACGTTTTCGATCAGCCAGACTTTAGGACCTACAATCTTTACATTCGGCCCAATTTTGTTGCAGATGTCTTTGGGCCACTCAAGCTAGTCTAGACATTGACAATCTTGAATTATAGAAGTAAGCTTGAAGATGTCACACCTAGGTCAAAAATCTTACAAGGTAAAAAAACTTATAAAGAGAGCATGGATCATCACTGTATAATCATATTGTTCAACCACAACTGGCCACTTCACCTCCACCAATCTTAGAAGTCTCGTCATTGCTCTCTAGAGGTAGATCGACAGCTACAACTAGAGAAATAAGATCAATTAGCGTACATCCAAAGTTTCCTTATAACTTTACAACTGAAAATTTGTTCCACGATAGTTAGGCCAGATGGTTAATTGATAGGGGTAGGAATTTAGAACATAGCAATTTACATGTTAAGCTTATTGACATGTTTTAGTTGTGTTAAGATAACAGATGACATTTGATTTCCTTGGTAGCTTTTTTATTTTAATAATATAGTAAAATAATATATTACTATATTATTATCTAATATTAATATGATATTTAAAATATTAATATTTTAATATAAAGTCATGACATAATATATTTTATTTATATCATTTTTTTTTTGATAAGACGGACCATTCGTATAATAGACATATGAATACAATTCAAAAAATCAAAAAAAAGATATCTTGGATATAGGCAAAATAGAAATATCAGATCAACTATTCACTCCAGAATAATCAGCCATGTAGCTCGCCATCCAATCGACTGCGCTATTCGTCTCTTGATATATATGTCTGATCTCGATGGAGACGTATTCTATCAAATGGCGTCAAATATCGTGAAGAAATAAATTAGAGGAACATCACAATATCACATTCATTAAATAATATATTATTATATTATTATCTAACAAATGCCACAAAAGTGAAAATGCCTGCTTCAGGCTTGTGGTAAAATAGCTCCCAAAACAGTATATGGTAGGTTCAAGTGGGTTAAAGGAGTAAGAGTGGCGAGGAAATGGGGGTAAATTATTAGGAAGTGAGTAGATTCCAACTAGTCAATTTTGTTGAAGCCAATTGCAATCTACCAACAGTGCCACAAGCTAAGAAAGGCACCAGTCAAATTGAAAACAACTTGGGCCGACAACCAACATCATAGAATAAACTTAGCCCAGATGCTTCGTGTCTTCTGTTTCTCAACCTCTGGATATGGAACTTTGCATTGTTACTAAAGTATATAATTTGAGTTTTAATAAATTATCTGTTAACCTCTTTTTTTACACTTTAGACTCATTTTGGTTGCGGAAAGAATTTTTTTCTCATTGAATTATTTTTTCTAATAAATTGATGATCGAGAAAATGATTTTTGCAAGTATGGTTGACTATGAAAAAATAACAAATAGCATATTTCAAAACTTATTTTTAATTAAGTATTTATTTTTCTGAAGAAATTATATAAAATATCTGTTATGTCTTTAATAAAAAAATATATGATCTCGTTCTATCTATATATTTGAAATAAAATTATCTAATTCTCGGTAAATGGAATTGAACTTTTATATGTCCTACATAAATTTTTTCTTTTTATGAAATATGAACATTATATTTTCAAAAAAATATTATTTTTTTATCTTTCTTTTTTGAAAAGTTTGACCAAATATAAGACTTTTCTTTATTTTTTCATTGGCCATACATTTTTCCATCCCCTATGAATCAAAGCCCTTTTAAAAAAGATTTTAAAAAAAAGCCCAAATATCATTTGAGACGGGTGCTGTCGAACTTAAAAAAAAAATAATAATAAAGCTTACTTATTGCAGTCCAATCAAATTAAATATCTAGCCTCTAACCAAGCTCCTGCTTTTCCTGCCTTTCTTTTTCAGATTTGGTGGTTGAGGAAGTTGATTGATTGAGTTGATGAAGTCATTGTAGGATGGAAGGACTTTACTGATACTTCTAAAAAATAATTAGCTGGGTGTAGCCCATATATATTGATCTTTCTTCAGTTATACGGCCACTGTTTTGATACAATGTCCTTATGAACTTATAACTGATTGTTTGGAAAGCATTGTTGGTTGTTGTTGTATTTTTATATTATCTGTTAGTATAATTTTAGATGATTGCATGATTTTAAGGATCATATAATTTTGAAAAAATCATGTGATATATTATCAAACACTTCTCAGCCAACTCGATCGCCAGGGATTCATGGCAGACACCTTTCTTTCTTCGACCTCTTCTTCTTCGTTTGGTTCCTGGCATCTCCCATGGTTGCATCAAAATATACTTGGATAGTGGCTTGAATGATAATTTAATGATAGATGTAGCCAGAACCGGATGACGGCAGGGCACTTTGCGCCATATATTGGTTTTTGTTTCGCTGCTACTGCTGCTTCTATAATTAAGCTTGGAGGCATCTGGAAGGTTTTCAACGTTGCGATCAGCGCTTTCAAGCTCTCGAAGTTTGGATGAAAGAACACAGAAACACTACGATTTACGGATGCAATGCCACAGTCTCATACTCATAGAATATTATATCTAAACCTGTAAATAGATCGGATCGGATTGGATCTTGAGTGATTCCGATCCGACCCAATTTTTTGATCGGGTCTTGATATTGGACTCATACCCATCCCAATAAAAAATCAGATCGGATCCATGACTGAATTTATATCCATTGGATCATTCGGATAGGATCGGATCGGATCCATATATAATCTAGTCCCAATCCATAAAATACAGATCCGGTTTGGATCTAATTTGGATAGGATCGGATCATGGGTTTAAAAATCTACATAAAGTGGAATTAGAGGTCATATCGACCGCAAAATAGCATGACCATATCTATCTTTGCATATAGATATTCTCTCCTCTCCTCTCTTTCCACGTCTTCTCACTTCACCATTGATAGTGGATATTGTATACCATCCCTAAGGCAATAGTAATGTACAACAGTAAACAAGTAACTGGATTTTTTAATTATGAACAACTGTTGGTATGTCTCCAGTTTACTTTGTGTTTGTGGAAGGACTTTTAGAAAAGTTTCGAGATTAGCTGTAAGAAAGGCATTTCTTGTGCAGTGCATTAATGATCTTGTGATAGTGTGACAGTATTAAAGATTTTAGTAAGAGATTTAAAAAAGAATTTGGATGAGTCACTCTTTTGGCCCAAGTCTAAATTTTTATTTGGATGTGTCATTCTAACTGAGTTCGGGTCTTATATTTGGATCCGATTCGGGTCGGGTAGGGTCGGGTCATATATCTTGAGATCCAAATTAATCCAAAAGTCTCTACAGATCAGATCTGATTGGATCCAAATTTAAAAAATTCAGACCCGACTCGAAAAGATGAACGGGTCCAATTTTTGAACCCGACCCGGCTCTATGGGTCTTTTAAATGGATTCGAGTCGGGTCTAACCGGGTCGGATCGGGTCAGAACACGGATCAACCTGATCCGTTTGCAACCTTAATTATACCATCCTATACTGCTCTATATACCATCCGTATCATATCATACCGGTCTCATATCGATACACCATCTCGAAATGTACGAATATTACCATACCATACCGAACTACATACGGACATTAAACAGAATTTTGCTGCTACGAGATCTGATACTGAGACGACGAGCTTTGCTCATACTTATCATGGAGGAAATATGATGGTGAATTGACTAGCTCGATGGGCCAAGGCTTCCAAATCGATCTGAAATCATTTTAGATAGAATATTGAGGTCAAGGATTTAAGATATTCTATTTAATGGAGGGGGAAGTTAAAAAAAAAAAAAAAAAAAAAAAAGAGGCTACAAATAAAGATGGGCAACGGGCCGGGTCATCCAGGATACGGCTCAGTCTGGCACGAGATGGGCCGTGCCAGCTACAGTGTCATGCTGTGCCTGGCACGCCCATAAAAGGGGGGCCGGGCTGGGCTGAGATTTTCTGGCCTGCGGTCCAGACCCGGCACAGCCCATAAGGGCCTAGGTCGACACGATCCATGGGCCAAGCACGGCACGGCCTGCGTGCTAGCTGGACCCCCTTGAAACGAGCCGTGCCATGGCATGGCCCGTTTGGGGTGTGGGGTGCAGGCGTAGCGGTCGGAGGTGGGTGAAGGGGCTTCCGGGGGGATGGTCGTCCATGTCGCACCTACTATGTCCCAGCCCCATTGCCATCCGTGTTGCATCTACCATCTGCCTCCGGCTCCACGCGACCACCACCCTCCCTTCCCTCCCCGCGGGCCCTGGCGTCCGTCTGTACCAAAGCCACCCCCTCCGGAACCCCCTCCACCCTCCCCTTCCTATCCCCTCACGAGGCACCCACCGCAGTTGTCCGTGCCGCACCTATCACGGCCCCGCCCCACCACCGTCCGCGCCGCACCTGCCGTCCGCCTCCGGTTCCACACGACCACCACCCTCTCTCCCCTCTCCTTGGGCCTCGGCATTCGTCTGTGCCAAAGCCGCCCCCCCCCAAAATGCCTTCTGTCCTCCCTCAATTGCTGCGCTCATACCCCACATCTGTAACGGATCGAAATAGATCATGCCTAGCACGGTTTGTAATGGTCAGAAATGAGCCGTGCCTGACACGGTCTATTTGCAATTTTTTTTGAGGAAAAAAGAAGCCCGCGGGCCAACGGACCATATCAGGCATGGCCAGTCACCCATCGGGCCTGGGATCATGCCGCTCTGAGGCCTGATGCTAATTGTGCTGTGCCTGGTACGATCCGTTTAGCCTCAGGCCCGACGGGCCTTTCACTAGCTACAGATCAGCTAAGATTTGTTGATTATGGCCAGTTGGTGGAGAATGCAGAAAAAAAATGAAGCAATAGATTTTTTTTTTAATGGAATTGCATGGATCTTATGTGATGTGCAAAATACTGTACAGCTATTGATGGCCACCATCAAGAGATGGATAATCGTGAAACAATGCACATGCTATATCATACATGGTGCTTTGCTTGATGGTCATAACTTGTGATGGGGCCACCCAAGGATGCACAGCACTCTTTAGCGCACCGGACATATCTCAAATGATCCTGATTATTCATGAAATAAGATCAATGCTACAAATATCATCAATGAAATTGGATTCAATTTTTTTTTTTTTTGGTCTTATTGGGTTTCTTGTGTCTCTTTTTAAGCGTGTAACATTTACATGAGTAACCTACATTAGCTGGCCTTGACATCGGCATGACATTACGAAGCTCCACATAAAATCATATATGGATTGCAACAAGGCGGTGGAGTTACTATTAGTGGAGGATATCCAATATTGGGTCCCATATTCAGGTGCTGCAAGATTTTAATTTAGGTAGAGAATCAGCTATCTGCCTTCTTGGCCAAGTAGAGTATTTCGAATGGAGAATTCATTGTTATTGGTCAAACCATTTCAGATGCACGCCGAAAAGCCAATGGTGGGGGATGGCGAGAAAATTTTTTTTTCCCCAACTTTCTCAGCCCTATATATGTTTGTTGGTGCCTAGACCAGAAGAGATTGTTGATTGGATCAGGCGAACCAATTCAACCACAAAGATGTGCATAAGGGAAAAGGAAGCAACGTCACACATCATTTCTGTGTGCATCCTTTATGGTTGGATTGGTCCACTGCTGAGCTGATGGGATCTGATTCAATGAATAATCAATGCTGAGCTCTCTGGATTCCCCTCTCCCGGAGGGAAATAGATATGCAAAATGTTGACATATACTAATTATACTTGTTTCCACTGTAATATTTTGAACTCGAGTTAAAAAGTCCCTTAGTTCAACCTGGAAAAGAGAACCAATTTCTCTATCATTTTGTCCGTCTATGCAATGATAGTTTTGATGCAGCGGATCCTGGACAATGTACGGACTCTACTAGTTACTATGTAGAGACTCTTCAGTCATATTCCTGTGAGAAGATGATCAAAAGTCAAGAAAGAATTACAGACTCGTTTAGTTCACGGGAAGTGGAGAAAAAAAGTGATAATTTTTGAAAAGTGAAGGGTGTTGCGGCCAATCACCTCGTCGTCTGATCGCCGGGAAATGTGCGCCTGCAAAATGAGAAGTCTACACTAACCGGAGGCGGCTCCGGTGGGAACCCTCCAACGGTCAAGTCAGAGAGGTGACTGGGCAACAGTGAAATGAAGACAGAGGGCTCAATCGAGAGAGAGAGAGAGAGAGGAGCGAGTCAGTAGTTTCGAAGTCGAGAAGTGGGGCCAGAGCCCCTTGCACTGTTGCCTTCCCCGATTTATATAGTGGAGCACGGTATGGCGTCGTCATTAATGGCGCGGACAATTGAGGAATTGTCAACTCACTGTAGACTGTCAGAGTCGCCGTGAAAGTGTCATGTCGCCGTGGGGCTGTCAAATCATCAGGGTTGACAATGTCCTCGATGGGACAATGCCCCTAGGTGGCCGTGCCGCATGTTGCTGTCAGAACTGACAAGCTCAGGCGGCTGTACGGCGATCGGAGGAGTCGACCGACCCTAGGTCGGTGGCCAGCTGAGTGGCGTCGGGTGGAGATTCGGGCCCCTCTGTTGGTCGGCGAGTCTTACGTGAGTCGGCCATCAGACTTCCAGGTTCAGTCGGTCGGGAGAAGTATGCCCGACCGACACATCCTCAATCGGTTATGGGCCATTAATTAGCAGGTGATGGCGTCCGTCGGTCAGTCGCTCGGGCTGTCAGTCGGTCGGTCGGTCCCTCCGGCCATCGGTCGGTCGGTCGGTTCCTCCGGCCGTCAGTCGGTCGGTCGGTCCCTCCGGCCGTCAGTCGGTCGGTCGGTCGGTGGGTATTCCCCAACAGTTGCCCCCCTCCACTCCTGAGTCGGACGGTGAGCTGGCCGATGCTTTTATTCGGGCAGCAACCCCGGCCGAAAAGGAGTGGATTCGTCGTATGCCAAATTCCGACCGTACCGCGGGTTGATACGATGTCAGGCGTCTCATGAATGCCGAGCGATTCGCTGGCGTCAGACGTCCAGTCGGTGTCAGATGTCACGTCGGCGTCAGGTGTCACGTCGGCGTCAGGTGTCAGATGTCACGTCTTGTCGTCGTCAGACGTCACGTCGGCATCAGGAGGTCGGGTGCCGGACGATCCGGTGTCAGACGATCGGATATCCGGTGCCTTCTGGGGAACGCAGACCGTCACCCAGCGTCGATTCTGGGAGCGCGGGGCGCTGTCAGGCATCCCATCGGGAACGCGAATCGGCGCGGGCACTTTAATGCAGAACCGCGGCCCTGTTTGCCACGTGTCGGAGGTGGTTGGGCCGGCGCCCCCCGCATTTAATATGGGCGGTGCGGCCGTCCTGGGATGGGCGCGCCGAATCATCCGACCGAAGGAAGGGCTCGGAAGCCGCCACGTGTCGCACATCCGTGGTGCTTCGGTCGGCGTGGAGGCATCTCGGCCGTCGGACGGCCCTATATATATAGGACCATCCGAACCCAGGACCTCACTATTGACGTTTTACTGCAGAAACTCTGTCCGGGCGATTTCTCAATCGTCGCGGGCAGAGTCTTTCCTCCTGCTTCCAGAAGGGTTCAGTGCCGGTTCGTGGTCTTCCCCTTCTCTTCTTCTTCTTCCTCTTTGCTTCTTCTTCTTCTTCTTCTTCTTCTTCTTATTCGGTTCTGGTGTGATGGCCGAAAATCCGACTCGGGGAGCTCGGTCGGGAAATCCGACTGACGGCTCCCGGTCGACTCCGAAAGTTGAGGTTTCCTCGCTTTCGGGGCCGAACGTTGATCGGCTTCGGGAGCAGTATCGCATCCCGGAGCAGTTTCAACTCTCCGCCCCAGGGGCCGGCGGTCGGGTTAACAACCCTCCGTCGGGCCAACTGGCGCTGTACATTGAAGATCTTCGCGCGGGTCTTCGGCTCCCGATTTCGGAGTTCGTCCGGAATCTGCTGAATTACTATGGACTCTGTCCGGCGCAACTGGCGCCGAACTCCGTCCGACTGATAATCAGCTTCGCGCTGTTGTGTCAACTTTTGCGACCAACCCTCGTATCTCGCTCTTCCGGGCCTTCTTTGTGCTCCGACCCCACCCTAAAGCCCGAGGGTGGCGGCTCTTCAACCCCCGGAAGGGTCTTTCTTTCATCACTGGCCTTCCATCGTCCATCCATGGGTGGAAGAACCAGTTTTTCTTTGTATCATCTCCATCTCCTTGGGGCTTCCCTTCCCACTGGGGCGTGCCCCGAACCGAAGCAAATGACAACAGTCGGGTGGAGGCAGACGATCGGGAGGACTTCCACCGACTTAAAGATATGTCGGTCCCGAAGCAGAGGGAGCTTGTTACCGAACAAGCTCTCTATGACGCCGGCTTGAGCTTGGTCCCCCGACTAGGTATCGCCCGATCCCCCGGTCTTCTTTTCATTCGGCCCTTGATCTGGCTCTTCGATTAACATATCTGTCGGTATCGCAGGGACACCTCCAAGGATGCGGCCGACCGACGTCGAGATCCGGCAGTTTGCATCAAGGAAGAGGCCGGCATCGGGGGCAGGACCTTCGCGTCCTCCGAAGAAGCCTACTCCAGCAGCGCCGACCGTCGAAGCGTCGGCGACTGATTAATCGGAGCCGGTCATAGCGCTCGCGGCTCCGGCAGCGCATCCGGAGGCGAGGCCGGTGGACGAAGCGGCCGAAGGAACATCGGCGGCCTCACCGGCGGCGGTGGAGCCGGATGACGTTCGGGAAACCGAACATCATCCGGCGGCGTCTGTGGCCGCAACGGGGGGTGCCAGTTCAACCTCGAGCATCCCCTCGCTGCCGATTCCGTTGGTCGGGGCGGCCGATCGAGGAAAGGCCCCGATGGACCCCACGGACGAAACAAGGTTGGGGAGTCGCACTGTGCCGCCTAGCGCACAGTTCCCCGAAGGGGCGTCGGCGTTGGCCGACCACAACCTAGCGAGGAGGCTGTGCCAGGGAATCCTCCTCCCGACCGACGTGGAGGCGTTGAGGTCTCGGCAAGTGACCGAGATGCTGTCGTCGTTCTACCCGACCATGGTCGAGGTAAGCCTTGTTTCGCCTTCTTTTTCCTTAGAATTTTCCTCACTGTGTGTTCCTGACGAAATGCTTGCATCGGCAGCTGATCTACACCATGTCGGAGCTTGAAGCCGGGTACTGGAGGTTCGGGAACGTCCGGGCGGCTTGGAAGGAAAGGTCGGCGGCGGCCGAAGCCGATCGGGCAATGTTGGTCGACCACCTAAAGCAGTCGGCCGACCGGGAGGCTAAGTTGGTAGACGAAGTCTCCCGGCTCGGGTCCGAGCTAAGGTCGGCCAAGAAGGAAGCCAAATGCAAGGGTCGGACCGTGCACCGTCTGCGGCGCGAGCGTGATGGCGTCGCCGCCGAACTTGAAGGCGAGCGCGAGCAGCTTCGGGTCAGCTTGGAGGAGCTTGCCAAAGCTGAGGAGGACCTATCGATAGCCCAGGCCGATGCCGACATAGCGAAGGCAGAGGCAGAGTCGGCAAAGGACTCGCTCGGCCGGACGGAAGAAGAGGCAAGGTCGGCGAAGGAGTCGGCCAGCCGGGCGGTGGACGACTTCCGTGCCACCGACCAGTTCCGGGAGGAGATGTTGGAGTTGGGCTTCGCCTCGTACCGGGTGGGGTACGAGGACGGTCGGGATGCGGTCCAGGCCTTGTACCCGGAGCTGGACCTCAGCAGCATCGTCCCACCGGGGGCCGAGGAGCAAGCCACCGAGGAGATGGCCGACCAGCCATTGGGAGGCATCGTCGTGGTGGAGGAAGCCGTCCCGGAGCAAGTGGCGCCGACTACCAGTCCCCCACCGACCGACGGTCATGCTTCGGCCGTCGACCTAGCACCGATCGTGGTCGATACACCAGTTATCTCCGATCTCCCATCGATCGAGGAGATCGACTCAGAGGGATGATCGGGCCTTGCTGACTTTAGTTGCTTTTGTCTTTTCCTTTTTTGGAACACTTGTAATCGGGCTTTGACCCGACTTTGTAAACTTCCTTTTGATTTTGAATGAAAACTTCCTTTACTTTTTTCCTTTGTCTGTTTCTTTCTTGTGTATTGTTGAATGTCTTCGTAAGTCGCTTACTCATGTAAGTCGCTAACCCCTATAGGTCGGTTAGGACGTTCGGCAACTCGTGCCGCCACGAAGGTAGAGTAAGTCCCGACTCTTGATCAGCCTTTGATAGTCAAGGTCGTCAGTCGGGCGCGTCTGTTGAGTCGGGAGCCGACCGATCGTGATAAAGGTTCGATAGTCGGGTCTCCTCTGACGTGTTCAGTCGAATGTCGTCCGGCGTATTCGGTCGAGGGAGCATCGATAAGTCGGACCCCGATACCCTTGTGTCGGGTATACTTACTGCGCCTCGCGATATACGGTGGTAAGCCGAATATCTTCCGACCGGCCGTAGCCCGATCGGTGAATCATGAATGCGACTAAGGTCGCATCGTGCGATAGACGGTGGTAAGCCGAATATCCTTCGACCGATCGTAGCTCGATCGGGAGTCGCGACGTCGGTCGCGCAGGCGTTTCGCCTTTCTTTGGTCGGGGCCCGATCGGCGTGTCGGCCGATGGTCTGGCCCGAAAGTTCGACCGTAGAAGGAGTGTCAACTCCCGTTAATATGGATGCATTGGCCCTCGTAAGAGTCTGATGTGTCGTCGAAGGTCGAAAGAGTGTAACTCCCGTCCATATGGATGCATCGATCCTTGTAAGAGTCTGATGTATCGTCGACCGTCGAAGGAGTGTTGACTCCCGTCAATATAGATGCGTCGGTCCTCGTAAGAGTCTGATGCGTTACCGACGATAAGGTCATCGGTTTCAGGCGGATACCAAGTCCAAGTCGGTATGTCGGGGCTTGGCCTTGGTGAGCGCCGATCATTAGTCGAAGAGTTAAAACTCCGAGATCTCAAACCGGATTTGTATTCCAATTGGACAAGTACAAAGTTCATTGGTAATACAACTTCAGGTTGTCGGCGTTCCACGTTCGGGGGATGGGTTTCCCTTCAAGGGTCTCCAGTCGGTAGGCTCTCGGACCATAGGTGTCTGCTACCTTGTAGGGCCCTTCCCAGTTCGGAGCCAACTTCCCTTGGTCCAGGGGCTTCGAGACCTCTGCCTTCCTCAGGACTAAGTCACCAGGCCTAAAAAGCTTTGGTCTGACTTTGGCATTGTAATACCGAGCAACTTTCTGTCGGTACGAAGCCATGCGGATTTGAGCCTCGTTTCGCAGTTCGGGGAGGAGGTCTAGGTCGGCTCTCCGACAATCGGAGTTGTCCGGCTCTCGATACCGCTCGATCCTTGAAGACGGCAGTCCAACCTTGAGCGGGATCATTGCCTCCGTCCCATAGGCCAAGCTGAAAGGTGACTCTCCGGTCGGAACGCGGGGGGTCGTTCGGTAAGCCCACAAAACAGAGCCTAGCTCGTCGACCCAGAGGCCTTTGGCTTCGTTTAGTCGGGTCTTGAGTCCGTGGAGTAAGGTCCGGTTGGTCACCTCGACTTCGCCGTTGGATTGTGGGTGCCCGACTGAAGTCAGTCGGTGCGTGATGTGGAACCTTGCGCAGAAGTCTCTGAAGTCTTGGTTGTCGAATTGCCGTCCATTATCGGTGATGATAGTATGCGGCAACCCGAACCTGAAGATGATGGATTTTTGGACAAAGTCCTCCATCTTCCGCTCGGTGATCTGCGCCAAGGGTTCGGCCTCCACCCATTTGGTGAAGTAGTCGATGGCGACAACTATGAACTTTCTCTGACCTGATGCTGGAGGAAAAGGACCGAGAATGTCGACCCCCCACTGGGCGAAGGGCCATGGAGCAACAATAGGAGCGATTTGGCTGGCCGGTTGGTGCTGTACGTTGGCATACTTTTGACATGGTTCGCACCTCCGGACCAACTCGATCGCGTCCTTCCTCATGGTAGACCAGTAGTAACCTTATCGCAGGACCTTGTAGGCTAGGGACTTGCCCCCCAAGTGATTCCCGCAAATTCCTTCATGCACCTCTCGGAGAGCGTAGTCAGCGTCGGTCGGTCCCAAGCACCTAAGCAAGGGGAGGGAGAACGACCTCTTGTAGAGTCGGCCGTCCATGATTACATATTGGGAGGCCGACCATCGGAGCCGCTTGGCCTCTGCGGGATCCTCGGGGCCGATCCCGTCGGTCAGATACCGAACGATCGGGTCCATCCAGCTTGGTTCGGCCGTTAGCTGCTGTACTTCTTCGACCTGATCGATGCTCGGCTGCTCGAGGTTCTCCATGAACGTCCGACCCAAAGAGTCGAAGGCCGAAGTCGCCAGTCTGGAGAGTGCGTCGGTGCGGGCGTTCTCCGACCTAGGGATGTGGGAAATTTTAAAATACCTGAGGCGTGCCACGAGGTCCTTCACTTTCTGAAGGTATTTGACCATGGTCGGATCTCGTGCCTCGAATTCGCCCTTGACCTGCCCCACGATCAGCTGAGAATCGAAGAATGCCCGGAGGCTGTCGACGCCCAGTTCCCTTACCATCCTCAAGCCAGCGAGGAGTGCCTCGTACTCGGCTTGGTTGTTGGAGGCCTTGAAGTCGAGTCGGAGGGTGTACTCGGTGACCACCCCATCCGAATTTGTGAGCAGGAGCCCGGCCCCGCTCCCCTGAGCATTCGAAGCTCCGTCGATGTGCAGTACCCAGGTGGAAACCGGATCTGGCTCGGAGACCGCATCTCGTCCCGGATCCGCAGCTCTCGACCCTTGGTCGGTTGTCAGGCACTCGGCGATGAAATCAGCCAAGACCTGAGCCTTCAAGGCAGGCCGCAGTCGGTACTGAATGTCGAACTCGCTGAGCTTCATCGCCCACTTTGCCAGTCGTCCAGATGTATCCGATCGACGCAATATCGCCCTCAGGGGCCGGTTGGTGAGAACCACTATGGCATGAGCCTGGAAGTATGGACAGAGTCGTTGTGCGGAGACGGTCAGGGTGAAAATCATCTTTTCCGTCTCCGAATATCTGGCTTCGGTGCCGTGGAGCACCTTGCTGATATAGTAGATAGGCTGATGGGTTCGGTTCTCGATTTTTCGGATGAGTACCGAACTGACCGTCTCAGAAGATGTGGCCAAGTAGAGATACAAGGTCTCCCCGACCTGCGGCTTTATGAGCAGCGGTGGGGAAGCCAAGTACTTCTTCAGGTCTTCGAAGGCCCGTTGGCACTCATCCGACCAAGAAAAACCATTTGCCTGCCGCAAAGTTTTGAAGAACGGGAGGCACCTTTCAGCTGATCGAGAAATGAATCGGCTGAGAGCGACGATTTTTTCGTTCAGCTGTTGGACCTCCTTCTTGGTGTTCAGATGATGCATGTCGAGGATCGCCTTTATTTTCTCAGGGTTGGCCTCAATCCCTCTCTGAGAAACGAGGAATCCGAGGAACTTCCCTGAGGTCACCCCAAAAGCGCACTTGGTCGGATTGAGCTTCATTCGGTGCCGTCGTAGAGTGCGGAAGGTCTCCTCGAGATCCCGAATATGATCCGGGATCTGCGCACTTTTCATCAGCATATCGTCCACGTACACCTCCATGTTGCGCCCGATCTGGTCTTTAAAGACCTTATTGACAAGTCGCTGGTAGGTGGCGCCGGCGTTCTTCAGTCTGAAGGGCATCACCCGATAACAGTAGAGGCCCTTGGGAGTCATGAAGGCGGTGTGCTCCTCGTCTTCAGGCACCATCCGGATCTGGTTGTATCCGACGAAGGCGTCCATGAAGCTGAGCAGTCGAAATCCGGACGTTGCATCTACCAGCTGGTCGATCTTTGGAAGTGGAAAGCTATCTTTTGGGCAGGCTCGGTTCAGGTCGGTATAGTCGATGCAGATCCTCCACTTCCCATTGGCTTTTTTGACCATGACAACATTGGCGAGCCAATCGGGGTATGTGGATTCTCGGATGAAGCCCGCTTCGAGTAGCTTGTCCACTTCTTCGTCGATGGCCCTTTGTCTCTCTGGAGCGAAGGACCTTTTCTTCTGCCTCACCGGCCTCATCGTCGGATCGACGTTGAGTCGGTGGGTTATTGTCTCTGGGGGGATGCCCGACATATCTGCTGCCGACCAAGCAAATACGTCGGCATTGGCCGTCAGCAGCTCCGTCAATCGTCGTCGTTCGGGGTCGGACAGTTGAGACCGACCCAAACCTTTCGATCTGGATCTTCCGCTATCGGGATCGCCACGAGCTGCTCGGCCGGCGAACCTCGTTCTTCCTCCTCCCGCTGGTCCAGCTTGTCGATCGTCAGGGAGCCCTTCGACTCATCATTTTGGGCGGAGATCTGGAAGCATCGTCGGGCGAGCTGCTGATCCCCGCGCATCTCTCCGACCCCATTTTTGGTCGGGAACCGAACGAGGAGATGGTACGTCGAGACGATTGCCTTGAGGGCGTTTAGTCCGGGTCATCCAAGTATGGCGTTGTAGGCCGAAGGCACTTGGACGACCGCAAAAGTTAAGTGGACCGTGCTTTGCCGTGGTTCGGTGCCGGCCGTCACAGGCAGGGTAATTTCTCCTTCCGTCGTGACAGCGTCCCCGGCAAAGCCGATCAAGGGCATGGAGACCCTCTTAAGTCGGTCGGTTGACAGTTGCATCCGGGAGAAGGTCGAGTAAAACAAAACGTTTGTCGAACTTCCATTATCAACAAAAATTCTTTTTACATCATAGTTTGCTATTGTTGTCGAAACAACAACAGCATCGTCGTGGGGAGTTTGGATGCCCCGGACATCTTCCTCCGTAAAAGTGATTACGTCGTCCGGGCGCGGCTTTTTCGTCGGGTCCCCCCCCGCAGACGTCCCCGGGCCCAGCCGCTTTGAGATCATATTGATGACTCCGGCCGTCGGTTGATTAGTCATCGCTTCTTCAGTCGGCCGGGGTCGACGTTCGGCAACTGGCTGGGTCGGCGGGTTCTTCCGAAATTTACCGAGATACCCCCAACGGATGAGGGCTTCGATCTCATCCTTAAGCTGGATGCACTGCTCAGTGTTGTGGCCGTGGCCTCGATGGAATCGACAGTACTTCCGACGGTCGAGGCCTTTTGCCTTCAGAGGCGGAGGCCGTCGCAGGTATTCTTCCCCCTCGATCTCCATCAGAATCTGTGCACGAGGAGCGGAGAGAGGAGTGTAGGAATCATACCTGGGGCGTGCCGGCCTTGGGGTCTGTTGCCGAGGTGACTTTTGGATTCATCGGGGTGGCGAGACCCGACTATCGGTCGGGGGCCTGCTGGGTTCGGTGGGTTCCCGACCCTTCCTCCGCTTCTCCCTCGGGCCTCTGGGCTCGGCCAAGCGTCGGTCGGAAGCTTCTTCATCCGCACGCATGTACTTGTTTGCGCGCTCCAGTAGCTCGGCGTACGTCCGGGGGAGGGTCTTGTCCAGAGAGTAGGTAAATCGGGACGCCCTCAGCCCCCGCTTCATGGCCGAGATAGCCATGTCTTCATTGAGGTCCCGGACCTCAAGCGTGGCCGTGTTGAATCGCGCCACAAAGTGTCGAAGCGTCTCATTCTCCCCCTGTTTGAGGGAGAAAAGGTTGTCCGACGTTCGCGGTGGCTTCCGGCTGGTGCTGAAGTGGGTCACGAAAGAGTGCTCGAGCTGCCCGAAGGAGTGGATACTTCCCGATCGAAGATCGGAGTACCAGGCCCTGGCAGCCTTGTGGAGTGTGGTGGGGAAGCCGATGCAAAAAAGAGCGTCGGTTGCCCCCTGGATCGTCATGAGAGCTTTGTAGCTCTCAAGGTGGTCGATCGGGTCGGTGGAGCCGTCGTATGGCTCCACGTGTGGCATCTTGAACCGACTGAGAATCGGTTCGTCGAGAACTAGTCGGGAGAGAGGTTGGGTGGTCTGAAAGTCGACGTCATTCGAAGACTTCTGGCCGTCCACCTGCAACTGCGCGAGCCGGTGGTCGATTTCCTCGAACCGACGCTCGTAGTCGTCCGCCCGTCGGTGCTGGGAGACCCCAGGGGTGGAGTCTCCGGAAGATTTCGAGAGGGAGGCGGACGACGTTCGCGGTCGCTTCTCCTTCCTCGCCCGTTCCAGCAGGGAAGGAGAGGGCCGCTGGGACTGTCGGTCATCGCGCCATGGCCGTCCCTCCTCTTCTCCGTGGGAGCGCTGTTGCGGGCGCTCGCGCGGAGGCGACGGGGATCGGTGCGGGCGTCGGCGGCTGCTCCTGGAGGGCATCGGACGGGCCGCCGATTGTTGCTGGAGGCTCTTGACTGCGTCCGTCAGTACGGTCATCTGCCATACGATGGTCGCGATCTGCGCCTCCGTGGTCACCGCGGGGTGTGGAGAGCTGGGCTCTGCCGCTGAGAGTGGCGGGGAGGCCTTTTCCTGACGGAAAGAGCGCCTCGCCGATCCGGTGATCCTCGATCGTTGGGCTCTTATCTTCGTCATCGTTTCCCTTACCTGGCGTGCCAATCTGTTGCGGCCAATCGCCTCGTCGTCTGATCGCCGGAGAACGTGCACCTGCAAAATGAGAAGTCCACACTAACCGGAGGCGGCTCCGGCGGGGACCCTTCGACGGTCAAGTCAGAGAGGTGACTGGGCAACAGTGAAATGAAGACAGAGGGCTCAATCGAGAGAGAGAGAGAGAGGAGCGAGCCTGTGGTTTCGAAGTCGAGAAGTGGGGCCAGAGCCCCTTGCACTGTTGCCTTCCCCGATTTATATAGTGGAGCACGGTATGGCGCCGTCATTAATGGCGCGGACAATTGAGGAATTGTCAACTCACTGTAGACTGTCAGAGTCGCCGTGAAAGTGTCATGTCGCCGTGGGGCTGTCAAATCACCAGGGTTGACAATGCCCTCGGCGGGACAATGCCCCTAGGTGGCCGTGTCACATGTTGCTGTCAGAACTGACAAGCTCAGGCGGCTGTACGGCGATTGAAGGAGTCGACCGATCCTAGGTCGGTGGCCAGCTGAGTGGCGTCGGGTGGAGATTCGGGCCCATCTGTTGGTCGGCGAGTCTTACGTGAGTCGGCCATCAGACTTCCAGGTTCAGTCGGTCAGGAGAAGTATGCCCGACCGACACATCCTCAGTCGGTTATGGACTGTTAATTAGCAGGTGATGGCGTCGGTCGGTCGGTCGCTCGGACTGTCAGTCGATCGGTCGGTCCCTCCGGCCGTCGGTCGGTCGGTCGTTCCCTCCGACCGTCGGTCGGTCCCTCCGGCCGTCGGTCGGTCGGTCGGTCCCTCCGGCCGACCGACCGGTCCCTCCGGCCATCGGTCGGTCGGTCGGTGGGTATTCCCCAACAAAAGAAAATTTTTTTGTTTGATTGAAATTTTAAAAGAAAAAAAATAGAAAATATTCTTTCTATGATAAGATGCTTTTCACATGTCATGAGAAGTAGAAATCGATAAGAGAGATGGGTTTTTGGACTTCTCAAAGATGAAAACTGATGTTTTTTTAATAAAAAAATTATATTTTTTAAAATTTATAAATAAAAAATAATAATAATAATTATGATGATTTTATAACTATGTGATTTTGGAGCATATAAATTTTCAAAAATATTATTTAAATATTATTTTTAAAAATATCAATATAATATTTTATTATGTTCTAATGTTATAGTATAATATATTAATATTAAATTAATATTAATGTAAATATAATATTTTTATTTATATAAAATTTGGGAGAAAAAAATATAGGATGTTATATATATTAAAAATATAATAGATATTTTACATATGTGATATCCCAAATCAGAGTCAATTGTTGCATAGATCTCAAAGCATAAGCCAAAAAAAAGGGGCCAGCACATGCTCTGCACGTGCTGGGAAAGATGAGATCAGCATAGAGATGGGAAGCTGGTGGAAGAACTCGCGAGTTTTTCTCTGATTAGATTTCCTACAATCTTAAGAAAAAAAATTTGATTGAAATACTAATTCTTTCCCCTAAGAGATCTATTTAAAGGCTCTGATCCTTCTAGTTTTTCTCACCGAAAAATCTCTCAAAAATCACCATTTAATCCTTTTTCTTTTTATTCTTCTTGATGGATAATGTTATTTTGACCGCCACAAATTAGAGCAATTCCCATCGAAGATCAGGTAAATGTTTCTAAGCATCTTTCCCTTAGTTTGTTATAGGTCCTAAGCTCAAACTTTAGATAAAATTTTTGTTTATCAAATCCCCTATTTTTGTGTTCTCTCTTTCTCCGCCACCATGGACAGTCGCCGTTCGCTGGGAAAAAGGCTCCGATGGTATCGCTAGGGCCCTAGCCATCATCGGCCATAGCCACAGCCGATGGGAGGTCCTTAGTCCGAAGAAGGAACGAGGAACAAGAGTTTCCCTATTCCGTTAAAGAAAAAGAAGAAGAGAGAGGCGTGGGTTCCCTCTCCCGTGAAGAAGAAAAAAACAAAAGAAAAAAAAATAATTAAAAATAAATATGAGAGAGTTTCTCTCTCTTCTCTCTCCCCCTTCAATCTGAACTCTTACTTTCTCTCTCTAAAATATTGAACTTTCTCTCTCTAGACTGTTTTTCTCTCTTGATGGATTTCTCTCTTTCAAAGTTATCTTTTTAAGGTTAGCATAGTGAAAAGCTTCTTTTTGATAATTTTGATCGAGTTTAGTGAAAAGTCCGATCCTAAGTGGGGTTCTGACTTAGGATTTGTTTAGATCTAATTTTGAATTAGAATTAATGCAAGAATATAATTTTAAATAATAAGCACCGAAGAATCCCTTAAAGGTTGATCGATCTGTTCGTTCAGTGGTCCATGAAAGATAAGTAATGAATCATCTTCTCGAGATATTTTATATTTATTTTAAAAGTAAATAATTATTTTTTAAAATTATGCATGGTTTATGAAATTGTGTTTGAACGAAAAGTAATTTTGAAATACTATAGTTTATTGATTATGCATATGTTCTGTGAAAATTTTGATATATTACGATCCAAAAATATTTTGATACAGATCAAATTTATGCTCTCAGCCAACTATGTTTCAGTGGATCCTGCCAATAGGGATTATACGTTGGTATTCAGTGAATTTTACCAGTGGGGGTTGTGCGCTAGTATTTAGTGGATCCTGTCAGTGGAGGTTGTGTGTTGGTATTCAGTGGACCTTGCTAGTGGAGATTGTGCGCTGGTATTCAGTGGATCCCATCAATAAAAGTTAAACATTGATCATAGTCGAGGCTGTTGAGTTATGAGTATTTTAATTTAAATTAGATTTATGATTATATGGTATATAAATATTTGAAAAGATTGGATTTGCATTAAATCGCATGAAATATATTTTTATATTTATTCACAGCATTGTTCTTGAATATTATATAATATCTAAAATATCTAGTTGAGATATTTGTTACTTAATGGGCTGTCTAGCTCATTATCTTTTTTTTTTTAATTTTTTTTCAGATTCAGATAATTAATTGTGAGTGTAGGTAATAATATTGGGATAAAGCTTTTAAAGGTGAGATTTAGCATTGTCAACTTCATTGAACTTAGATCAATTATTTTATTTTTAGTGAAACTTTATTAGATGTAAGATATTTGATTTAGTTATTTGAATTAAAATTAAATAATAATTATTTAAATTTTATTTCATTATGATGCATTAATATCGTGATGAGATGTCTTGCATATTTATGGAGAGGGTTTTTCATAAGTATGCGGCGGTTACCATGACCTCTGACTTGTGATCTCAGATCGGAGATGTGACAATATATTTTTTTAAAAAATAAATATTTAATTAAATATAAGTTATTCTATACAAAATTATTTTATTATAATCAATATATATAACAATTATAATTTTGAGATATAATTTTTTAGAAAATATTTTTTAATAAAATTATTTTTTGAGAAAAAAATATTTTTCAAGATGAATCTAAAGAAAGGTACGAAAGTTGATAAGAAAAAACTTCCGAAAAGAGAGTCCGTTATAACCAACAATACTATATTTTACTCATCTAGAAACGTCGTTCCAGATAATCATTTACTGGAAGGGAGAAACCATAGAGAAATTTGACCACGATGCTGAGGACCGCGCGGAAGATGCCCATCGTTTGCCACATAAAAAAAGAAATATAATAATCAAATACAAATAAAATAATTGAATAAAAATAAAAACTAAGGGTGCATTTGGTTAGTCATTAAAAAATATTAATTTTTTTTTAATTTTTAAAAAATAAAAATTAAAAAATAATATTTAGTAATACTATAAAAAATAAAAATTAAAAATTAAAAAAATTAAAATAATTACTTTATATACAAAGCAAAAAATTTTTACTTTTCAAAACTTACTTTTCTACTTTTTTTTTTTTGCTTCCGCATATCTAAAACGCCAAACTAAAAAGTAAAAAATCCGAATCTTTCTCCCTCATCGAGCTTTTCACCTCCCCACCTCTTTCTTCCTCCTTTTCTGAATTCTCCTCCCTCGTCGAGCTCTTCACCTGCTATCTCCAAACGTTGCTTTTTGCTTTATAGCAACGTAGTTACCAAACATACTTTTTACTTTTTTGCTTTTACTCAATAACAAAAATAAAAAAAAATAAAAATATTTTTTAAAAATAAAAAAATAAAAAATATT
Organism: Elaeis guineensis; assembly: GCF_000442705.2. Lineage (NCBI taxonomy): Eukaryota > Viridiplantae > Streptophyta > Magnoliopsida > Arecales > Arecaceae > Elaeis > Elaeis guineensis. Next base: position 37,084,943 of record NC_026008.2, on the reverse strand, counting down.
TTTTAAAAATTAAAAATCAAAAAGTGTAACCAAACGCACCATAAGCTTGAAGCTAGCCTCGTTAAGACCAACAACCCACGTAGACCCCCCGTCTACATAAGCCCCTCTCCGCCCGGCTAACTCTCCACTCCCTCTCGAAGAGACCCCTCCATAACCATCGGCAACCACCACCACCAATAAATAGGGTTTTCTGGCCTGTGACCTAGGCCCGACACCGCCCATAAGGGCCTAGGCCGGTACAATCCGTAGGTTGGGTATGGCACGACCCGTGTGCCAGTCCGATCCCCTTGAAACAGTCCATTCCATCGTGCGTTAGGTACAGTACGGCTTGCATGCCAGTCCGATCCCCTTGAAATAGGCCGTGCCATGGCACGGCCCGTTTGGAGTGTAGCCGGGGGATGGCGGAGGGGGTTTCGGAGAGGTGGTTGTCTGCACCACACCTACCACGATCCCGTCCCACCACCGTCCGCGTTGCATTTACCGTCTGCCCCCGGCTCCATGTGACCACCACCCTTCCTCCTCTCCCCTCGGGCCTCGACGTTCATCCACGCCAAAACTGCCCCTCGGGATCCCCTCCACCCTCTCCTTCCTCTCCCCTTGTGAGGCACCCGCTATGGCTGTCTGCACCGCGCCACACCTGCCACGTCCCCGCCTCGTCGCAACTGCTGTCCGCTTCTGGCTCTGTGCGACCACCACCCACCCTCCCCTCTTCTCGGGCCCTGACATCCGCCTGCGCCAAAACCACCCCCTCTGAAACCCCCTCCACCCTCTCCCGACCGCTACGCTCGTACCCCACGTCTGTAACGGATTAAAATGGGCCGTGCCTGGCACGACCTCTTTGCATTTTTTTTAAAAAAAAAAGAGGCCCGTGGGCCAATGGACCGTGCCAAGCACGGCTTTCCACCCATCGAACCTAGGGTCGTGCCGCTCTGGGGCTTGATGCTAATCGTGCCATACCTGGTACGATCCGTTTAGCCTCAAGCTCGGTGGGTTTGGGCTGGGCCACACCAGATACGGCCCAGTGCCCTTCACTAGTTACAAATCGACTAAGATTTGTTGATTATGGCTAGTTGGTGGAGAATGCGGAAAAAATGAAGCAACAGATTTTTTTTTTTTTTCAATAAAATTGCATGAATCTTATGTGATGTGCAAAATACTGTATAGCCATGGATGGCCGCCATCAAGAGATGAATAATCATGAAACAACACGCATGCTATATCATACATGATGCTTTGCTTGATGGTCATACTTGTGATGGTGGCCACCCAAGGATGCACAGCACTCTTTAGCGCACCGGACATACCCCAAAGGATTCTGATTATTCATGAAATAAGATCAATGCTACAAATATCATCAATGAAATTGGATTCAAATTTTTTTTTTTTGGTCTTACTGGGTTTCTTGTGTCTCTTTTTAAGCGTGTAACATTTACATGAGTAACCTACATTAGCTGGCCTTGACATCAGCATGACATTACGAAGCCCCACAAAATGATATATGGATTGCAACAAGGCAGTGGAATTACTATTAGCGGAGGATATCCAATATTGGGTCCCATATTTAGGTGCTGCAAGATTTTAATTTAGGTAGAGAATCAGCTATCTGCCTTCTTGGCCAAGTAGAGTATTTCGAATGGAGAATTCATTGTTATTTGTTAAACCATTTCAGATGCACGCCGAAAAGCCAATGGTGGGGGATGGCGAGAAATTTTTTTTTTTCCCCAACTTTCTCAGGCCTATGTAGGTTTGTTGGTGCCTAGACCAGAAGAGATTGTTGATTGGATCAGGTGAACCAATTCAACCACAAGGATGTGCAAAAGCGAAAAGGAGCAACACCACACATCATACTAAGTATACTTGTTTCCACTGTAATATTTTGAACTCGAGTTCAAAATTCCCTTAGTTCAACCTGGAAAAGAGAACCAATTTCTCTATCATTTTGTTCATCTATGCAATGATAGTTTTGATGGAGCGGATCCTGGACAATGTACGGACTCTACTAGTTACTATGTAGAGACTTTTCAGTCATATTCATGTGAGAAGATGATCAAAAGTCAAGAAAGAATTGCAGACTCGTTTAGTTCACGAAAAGTGAAAGAAAAAAAATAATATTTTTTAAAAAATAAAAAAAAATTATTTAATTAAATTTTTAAGAAAAAAAATAAAAAATATTTTTTTTATGAAAAAATATTTTCTACATATCACGAGAAGTAGAAATTGATAAGAGAGGTTGGTTTTTGGACTTCACAAAGGGTAAAAATTGATTTTTTTTTCTTTCAAAAAATTATATTTTTTTGAAATTATAAATAAAAAATAATAATAATGATGATGATTTTATAAATATGTGATTTTGAAATATATAAATTCTTAAAAATATTATTTAAATATTATTTTAAAAAATATCAATATAATATATTATTTTGATCTAATATTATAATATAATATATTAATATTAATGTATATATATTATTATTGTTTATATAAAATTTGAGAAAAAAATATAGAATGTTATATGTACGAAGGATATAATAGATATTTTATATAACTTTTTTAAAAAATAAATATTTAATTAAATATAAGTTATCTTATAAATAATTATTTTATTATAATCAATATATATAAAAATTCTTTTGAGATGTAATTTTTGAAAAAATATTTTTTTTATAAATTATTTTTTGGAGAAGAAAAATATTTTTCAAGACGGTCCTAAAGGAAGGAACGAAAGTTGAAAAGAAAAGACTCCCGAAAAGAGAGTCCGTTATAACCAACAGTACTGTATTTAACTCATCTAGAAACGCCTTTCCCAGATAATCATTTACTGGAAGGGAGAAACAAAGGGAAATTTGACCACGACGCAGAGGACCGCGTGGAAGAGGCCCATCGTTTGCCGCATAAAAAAAAAAAAAAAAACAATCAAACACAATAAAATAATCGAATAAAAATGAAAACTAAGCTTGAAGTCAGCATCGTTAGGACCAACAACCCATGTAGACCCCCCAGTCTACATAAGCCCCTCTCCGCCCGGCTAACTCTCCACTCCCCTCCACCGCCACCGCAACCACCACCACCAATAACAAAAACAAAAGAATGGGATCCATCGAGAACCAGACGGTGGCACCACCATCACTGGAGGAGCAGACGGCGGATGAGACGGCGTGCATGTATGCACTGCTCCTGTCCAGCTCCTCCATCCTACCCATGACACTCAAAGCTGCCATCGAGCTCGACCTCCTCGAGATCATCGTGAAAGCCGGCCCAGGTGCGAAGCTCAGCCCGACCGAGATGGCGGCCCAGCTGCCGACCACGAACCCCATGGCCGCCCCCATGCTGGACCGCATGCTCCGCCTTCTGGCCTCCTATAACATCCTTACCTTCTCGGTGGAGGTCGATGCCGACGGGAAGCCATTGCGGCGATACGGTGCAGCGCCGGTGTGCAAGTGGCTGACAAAGAATGAGGATGGGGTGTCCATGGCCGCTGTGAGCCTTATGAACCAGGACAAGATCCTCATGGAGAGTTGGTAAGAGTTAGTACAAAACCATAATTTTTTTTTTCTTCTGACCAAAAAAAAAAAAAAAAAAAAAAAAACTGCAGTCAAGAAAGTGGGAAATGCCAAACATTTTTGAAATGAGACCTTGATCCTTTCTTAAGAGCTTCCCACTTTCAGTGGTTCATCACAAAAAATTAAAAGAGAGTACCCTGTGTCTGATTTTTTTTTTTTTTTTTTCATTTAAATTGTCTTCAACAACAATGATAGGTACTATTTGAAGGATGCGGTGTTGGATGGGGGAATTCCCTTCAACAAAGCTTATGGCGTGACGGCATTTGAGTATCATGCTACCGACGCCAGGTTCAATAGAGTGTTCAATGAGGCCATGAAGAACCACTCTACCGGGACCACCAAGAAGCTCTTGGAGTTCTACAATGGCTTTGAAGATGTTAAGGTGCTCATCGATGTCGGTGGTGGCATTGGAGCCACCATCCACACGATCACCTCCAAGTACCCCCAGATAAAGGGTATCAACTTTGATCTTCCTCACGTCATCTCTGAAGCCCCGGCATTCCCAGGTTTACCATACTCTTGCCAGACTTAATTGGTCATTCTTTTGTTGCTTCGTCATGGGATTTTCCTGGCTTGATCGGGTGCAATTTTGGTGCAGGTGTGGAGCATGTTGGTGGAGACATGTTTACTGGCGTCCCAAGTGGGGATGCTATTTTCATGAAGGCAAGTTTTGCCAAACGTTTAGTTGGTAGTAGTTTTCTTGGTTAGTTGTATAGTGGAAGAAAGGGTAAAGTAATAAAATATGGAGTGTACATGAAGGAAGAGGGAAATTAATGTTTCAAGTGATATATGCAAAAGCATACAACTATATGTGAGTAATATGCAAGTAAGTTAGGGTCCACTGTCGGTAGGTGAAGAAAGGTGCATGTTTTTTATGTTTTTTGTTTTTTTTTTGATAATTGCTGTATGTTTTCATCAATCTATCACATATGATTAGGTAATTACATATAAGTGCATGGCATGCACAAATTATGGTGCATCAAATTGTAGCTATCAACCTATGTCACATATCCTTTGGCCATTCCTCAAAGTAAAAATGCAAAATATTTGGTACACGTCCCCATCGGCGTTGGTTCACTCTCATTTTCAAAACAATCAAGCAATATTGGAGCCATTATTAGGATCAGATATCAGGATTTAATTTACACACTAATTAGGGCAAATTATCTCGATCCCTTGTTCATGTATGGGTTTAATTGTCCAAAGAGGATTACATGACCTAATCAGTCTAAAACTACTAGGGAGTCTATCCTAAAATTAGATTGAACATGACTCAAAGCACTAACTGAAGCATTCCATCGAGATTAGGTGAGACCAGACCTCATACAATTCTCTTGCAATATGGCAGTCAACTCAAAATTGAAACAAAGGGTATGCTTAATTAATAATTAATAAAGTAGGATTTGCTTAATATCAGCTTACAAGCAAAGGGTATGGCTCACATTGGATGCTAGTTAGAGAAATCAATGGTCAATGCAGCATGGGCTGCATAGATGAAGACATGAATTTAGGTGAAAGTAACCTGTGGTCCATGAGCTACACACCCCATTTTCTTAAACAGATAGCATATCTAATTTATATAAAGTCTGCATATTTAGATGACAAAAGACATTGTTTATATTGTTGATGTGCATGTTTTGCCTAGGAGGATTTACATTTTAGCCATATCTAATTCAAAGACTATCAGATTTATTTATACATCCTTGCCAATTAATGAATATAGTTCTTTCTTTCTTTCTTTGTTTTTTTTTTTTTTTGGCTTTTTTTTTGGGTGGCTTGCAACCTTTGAAATAAGAGCTAAGATTATCCAAAACTAAACTGGATTTTTAGCAATTGAAGTTGAACAATGTGATTTACAGTGGATCATGCATGACTGGAGCGACGAGCTCTGCGCAAAGATCTTGAAGAACTGCTACAAAGCTCTGCCGGACAATGGAAAGGTGATCCTTGTTGAATGTATCCTTCCAGTAGCTCCAGAACCAACTCTTTCAGCACAGGGGGTCTTCATTGCGGACATGATCATGTTGGCTCACAACCCTGGTGGAAAAGAGAGGACCGCGAAAGAGTACGAGGCCTTGGCCAAGGGAGCTGGCTTCACAGGGTTCAAAACCCAGTACTGTTTTGCTGCCATCTGGGTAATTGAATTCACCAAGTAGATGGGAAAACAGTGGGTCTTGGCTTGTATTCTGCATATCTGGTTATGTTGGTGTTGACTTTGTATTATGTAATTTTCCTGCTTTTGTTGAAATAAATCTCGAGTCAGCTCTTTCTAAACATTTGCACTTCGGATCACATTGGTTTTGTTCCATTGGAAGTGTCCCAAGTCCATAAGATTGACTGCATGCCAATATTGCATTTGTCTGGAATGCAGATGAGCTATCAACAACGGGGGGGGGGGGGGGGGTGGGGTGTTGGTGGGTGCGGGCCACTGCCCCCACCCCCCTCTTCCCTCCTCAAAAAAATTTAAAATATTTATTATTTATATATCTGTATATATGACAGTCCTTTCAAGATTTTAATGTGTAGAAGGTCATCCATTCGAAAAAAAATATCATATAATTAATTTATATATTAATTTTTTATTAAAAATAATAAATTTTTTTAAAAAATTATTATTTATTTATCCAACAGTTCAATTTTTTATATTAATTTTTTTATTGAAAATAATAAATTTATTAAATAAATAACTTCGAGCCCTTCCTCGCGTGGCCGCGCCTCGTGACTTCGGCGTCCAACCATAGACTTCGGAAGAATAGTAGAGAACTTTGAACAATAAAAACCCACAGTGTGACTGTGACCGCAAGGTACCGATGACAGGTGAAGTGACTTGCTTTGAAAATCCACGGGCCACGGGAGGGGAAGCCACTTAGACAGAGGCTGCTACTTTAAGTATTGTGGTTTTTTAAGTCAAAATATTGTGTTTACGTTCTTTTGAAAATTAAAACATTACGGTTATTTTAATTTTTTAATTTATAGATTAATTTTAAATATTATAAATTTTATAAAAAAAAAAAATTTAATTTTTTTCTAAAAAAAATATTCAGTTAAATAAAAATAATAGATTATTAAATTTTCATACTAAAATTTTAGAATTGAAGGGCATCCGTCTAAATCTCTTAGAATTGAACGTAGTCATGGGCAATCTTTTAAAGAATTTGATATTTTTTGTTTAGAATTTGATTCTGAATTATATTCATAAATATAGAAATATCTAATAAATCAATATGATGAAATTTGATGAGCTTATTTTAAAACTGGACCATACCAACCCCCACTATCCAATTATCCATTATCTGAAAAGCAACATCACCTTTTTCAAGGTTCTTGATTTACATAATTTTGCTCTTTGCTTGAATATTCTCGTGGTAAAGATGCTATATTTTGTCTTTCTTATTATCTTTTTAATATAAAACCTAGTGGATGATCTAGTTGGTATGTATTTATAGCTAAGGGTTTTAAAAATTGAAAAAAAGTAAATGAGGGAAAAAGATATATTTTTCTTAATCACATTGGAGAGGATCTTTGCTCACCACATAATAATACTCTAAAGTTTTGTACTGATTTAATGAATTAATCTAGACATATAGATAAAATTATGCATGCTCAATATTCTGAATAAATTCAAAATAATAGATTGCGAATCAAAACTTCTATTGATGTTGTTCATTGGCTTGTATTTTAAGATTGTACTTTTAGAGATCATGATGAACTATTGGCTTAAAAAATCGAAAAAATTTTCTTGAGATGATTAGTCTTTTAGCTTCATACAATGATAGAGTTACAAATATTGTTTTAGAAAATACATCTGTTATAGCTAAGTATACTTCACATGAGATTCAAAAAGAGATTTTGTATGTTCTTGCAAATAAAGTAGGTAATATGATCCGTGAGGATATTGAAAATTTTAAATTTTGTATTATTGTTGATGAAGTATGTGATGAATTTAAAAAAGAGCAAATGGCTCTAATTTTAAGATTTGTCGATGTAGATGGTTTAATAAGAGAATATTTTTTTGATATTGCTCACGTCACTGACACATCTGCATTGACTCTTAAGAATAAAATATCTTCTATTCTTTTTCATCATTATCTTGATATTCAAAATATATATGATCAAGGATATGATGAAGCTAATAACATACGTGGTGAATAGAAAGAATTACAAGCTTTATTTCTTAATGATTGTCTTTATGTCTATTATGTGCATTGTTTTGCTCATAGGCTACTGTTGGCTTTGGTTGCAGCATCTAGAGAGGTAATTTTTGTTCATGAGTTTTTTCACATTTAACTTTTATTATCAATATTATTGGCTCTTCATGTAAGTGACATGATGAATTACAAGCTTCTCAAATAGCTGAAATTACACATATGTTGGCGATCAATGAACTTGAAACTGAAAGAGATGCTAATCAAATTGGCACTTTAAAATGAGCTAGTAATACTCGTTGGAGATCTCATTTTTATTTTATTTATAATCTTATAAATATATTTGATGCAACTTGTTTTGTACTTGAAATTTAAAAACAAAATGGATCTACTTATGCTTAACGAGGAGATGCTAATGCTACTCTTAAAATGATTATATTTTTTGAATTTATTTTTATTTTACATATGATAAAGAAGATTATGGATATTACTAATATTCTTTGTCATGCTTTACAACAAAAATCTCAAGATATTTTGAATGCTATGCATTTAGTTTTAAATACAAAAGTCCTCATTTAAAAACTAAGAGAAGATGGTTGGAATAATTTTTTTGATAGCGTTATATTATTTTTTAGAAAATATAATACTGATATTCCTAATTTAGATGTTTAATATATTGAAGGTAGAGGTTGTCGCCAACAAGATCGTATCACTATAGAGCACCATTATCATTTTAATATATTCAATGCTACTATTGACTTTCAATTGCAGGAATTGAACAATAGATTTAACGAGTAGACTATTGAACTTTTGACTCTCAGCTCTACTTTAGATCCAAGAGATGATTATAAATATTTTAATATTGATGATATTTACAATCGTACAAAAGAATATTATCCTCTTGATTTTACTGATAAAAAAAAAATGAGTTTGAGATTTTAGTTGAAATATTTTAATTTTGAGAAAGTAAATCATCCATAGCTTCAAAACTTATCATCTCTCTCAGGGTTATGTTAAGGATTAGTAGAAATAAGAAAGTTGAAGATTTTTTATCTTATTGATAGATTAGTTCATTTTATTTTAACTCTTCCAGTGTCTACAATGACAAGTGAAAGAGCATTTTTAGCTATAAAGATCATTAAAACAAAGCTTCGCAATAAAATGGAAGATGAATTTCTTACAGATAATTTAATTATTTATATAAAAAAAATTGCTGAAGCTTTTAGCTCATATTCAATACTTAATGACTTTATGGATTTAAAAGAATGTCGCATACAATTTAGATAAAGATTTTTTTTTAAATTTTTTTTATCTATTTAGACACTAAAATAATACTTTTATTTATTATAGATAGTATAAGCGTTGACGTAGAAGAAATTATTGAGATTTTTACATAATCAAAATTATTTTACAGATGACGTAAGATAATTTTTTTTATTTTTCTTTGTTTATGCATAAAATTAAATATTTGTTAGTATTTTTGTAATATTTTTGGATATATATATATATATATATATATATATATATATATATATATATATATATATATATATATATATATATATATATATATATATATGTTTGTTATATCATTTATTATAAAATATTTTATTTAAAAACTTATTAATAAATTATTACATTGCGCCCGCCACCCACCCACAACACCCCCCCCCCGCCCCCGGGACACTGGCTATCAAGACAGTTTTGTTGGAACAATGTAATGTGAACTACACCTATCTAATCTCCTTCTAAGGGTGGATCAGGAGTGCAAATAAAGTTGGTTGGGTTGGCTAGAAATGGTACTGGGCTCTGTCCTCATGACTGAAGACCTATAGCTACAGCTCAACCCACCCCCAAAATGATGTATTCTGCATTGATCCCACAGTGTTACAAGTTGACCAGGAGCTGGCCTGTCTTTTAGTTTATGCTGGCTAGGCCTATGTACTAATAGTTTATGCATGTCTTTGATTTTAGACATGCTAATTTTTGCTAGGTACACAAGCCTCCCTGAAGTGCCGCTTTTATGTTACCAAAAGAAAGGAAAAGGAAGTGATTTGATTGTCATGGATCTTTTTCACCAAAGTAAAGATGTAAAAAATACACCTGTAGAAGAAAAATTTCAGTTACTAAAGAGTTTTGTTGGCTACGATATTCAGGAAGAGTCCAACCAACAGTGACTTTAAGCACTCAAATGGTAAAAGTTAGCAAGCAAAACTGGTATAAGCTACTGACATATTATTTGTGTATATCTTTATTAATAAAAGAAGGCAATTGCTTAACACCAGCTTCCATGGGAAGGGAGTGTGCTAAACTAAATGCTAGAATTTGACAAGTGCTTGCATGATCAGGTGTAGTATAGGCTGCACGTATAGTCAAGTAGAACCGTGGAAAGTGATAGATCCACACATACTTGTTTAGTTCGCAGCAAGAATTTTTTTCACATAAATCTTTTTCTTGAGAAATTGATGTCTAGGTATATAGTATCTAACTAAGTTGTTTTTATATATTTAGTTAACAATTAGAAAGTGATAAATTTTAAGTTAACTTATATTTAGTTGAGCTTCTATTGTTCTGAAAAAGTCATATAAAATATATATTATATTCTTAATAAAAAAAAAAAGATCTTATTCCATTCTATCTAAAAGCTTAAGGATATTTTTGAAAATAAAATTATCCTAATCTTCAGCTGGTGGGAATTGGATTTTTTTATAATTTGTATGAATTTTTTTCTCATGAAATATGCAAATTTTATTCTCATAAAAAATTATATATTTTTCCATCTCTCTCTTTTGAAAAGTCCAACTAAACATGAGGCATTTTTATATACTTTTACATCAAAAAAAAAATATAAACACGAGGCATTTCTCCATTTTCCTATTGATCATATTTTTCTCATTTCTCTTTCCACAAATCAAATAAGCTCTACAAGTGTCACGCTCCGAATCCAACACCCGGGTTGGATACGTGATGGCCGCACACTCCTTAGAGCAAGCCCTAAAGAATATGCAAGGTCAAATTAAATCGTTACAACCTTAACATCCATAACAATTTATTTCAACAATAATTCGTAAAACCTTGCATAATTACAATTTAAATTTTTTTAATTCTCTGATCAGATACTATGATACTCTATTTATCCTTCTGCTCATCCATAAATCCAAGCCATAGCCAATCATAAGTGTCCTGTAACTCTGAGAAGAAAAAGAAAGATGAATGGTGTGAGCTTTACAGCTCAGTAAGAATTCCTATATCACACCAATATAATAATATAATCTAAAAATAAAGATAAGCAATAATACATAAAAGTCGATGTTCATTGTCCAGAATACTGCAAACATTTATAGATTATCTGTTTTATCAAAAGAGATGCATTATCATATGTTAATAAGTGAAACAATTTTATTCAACGATTGTTTCATATCTCATCTTTCTATTTTCTTCTATTATCACATCGTCTTTAATCCTTTTCTTTTTGGCTTTGGCTTTGGACTACCAGGATCAGGCGACGATCTTTTATTCGGATCGATTTCTGTGATCTTCCTCGGATCGAACTATTTATGATCTTTCTTGGATCAAAGTGGCCATGATCTTTCTCGGATCAAATCATTCATGATCTTTCTCGGATCAAATTCTTCCACACATAAGCTTGTGGGGGCTGTCCCAGGCATAAGCTCCTGGCAGGCTATTCCACATGACAAGACCAGTCCAAACCATATTTTTTTTTTTTATCTTCATGAATTATAATATTTGACTTCATCAATTCAAAATTTACAGTGTAATAAATATGTCATACCCATATAATCATGCCATCAATCGCTGATACATATGTATTGATATAACATACTCATACTCAAAATCACATAAATAAATAATAGTATCTCAGATATAACAATTTCATCGATTTCAAATTCAACGATGCAAAATCAATGAGATAAAACTAATGGTAAAATAATATATATAATGATGATCATGTATAGGGATTCTTACCTTTATCGGTGACTGATCCAAGCACAGAAATCAATATTCTCTTTTGATTTATAAATATCTTTAACAAAATATTCCACTCGATATCATATGCAGAAAATCATCTCTTCATAACCCTAATCGAATATAAAAATCATATATAGAGAATTACCGATAATCGATCATAATAACACAGATCGAGGACCTCTCTTAGGATTAACCAAAATTAGGACTTGTCTATGTATCAGGATCCTCCACTGATCCATAAAACTTCTAGAGAGAGAAAATCCATGAAGAGAGAGAAAATTTTAGAGAGATAAAGTAGAGAGAGAAAGTGAAGAGAGAATCTTCGTATCCTTCAGATGAGGCAATCATGGTCGAGATCATCAGAGGTCCTATCAGGATGACTCAATATAAATCAAGTGTTATAATTTCGAATAGGATCTGACTGGGATCAAATCTATCGCACAAATTTTGGAGCAATCTCAGGTCATCTAATTTTCATCTCAAGTTTATCTTAGGATCCGTGATGCAATCAGAGAGAGAGAAAAATTCTAAAGAGACAAATCATAAAGAGAGAAAAAAAGTCTAGAGAGAGAAAATAGAGAGAGAATTTAGAGAGAGAAAATGGAGAGAGAAAGTAGAGGGAGGAGAGAAAAAAGAGGAGAGAGAAAAAATTCTCTCTTTCTTTTTTTTTTATATATATATATATATTTTTTTTTCTTTTCTTTTCTTTTCTTTTCTTCTTTCTTTCTTTTCTCGTTTTCCTCTCCCTTTCCTCTTCCTTGGCCGAACAGGGGGAAACTAGAGGGAAAGAGACTCGATGGCACGAGCTCCGATGAGGGGCGGTGGTGTCTAATCGACGGCGACAGAGCAAGGGGAGGCGGGCGGTGAGGTTCGGCCAGCGAGAATCTTAGAGAAAATCAGAAAAAATAGGGGATCCGCCCCTTACCTCTTGTTTTTCGGTCATTGGTCGGTTGCCGACGGCCAAGACCCATAGGGAAGGAAGAGAGAGAGATGGGGGGTCCGATCTCGGGGATGAGACACTATAACCGATGGTGCCGATGGCCGAAAAGAGAGGAAAAGATCTCGTTCAAAACAGAGAAAACAGGGCATCTATCTTTTGTAGATTTTTCGGCAAATCTGACAGTCGGTTGGGATGCACAACGTCGTGGAAAGGAGGAGAAGAAAAAGAGGAAGGAGAAGAAGGGTTTACCTCATGCTTCAGCAGCATCACCGACTTCAATTTTCGGCAAGCATGGGTACAGGAGGCCTCGACCTCAATTGGAGAAAACAAAGAGAAAGGAAAGAGTGAGAGATCAGTGATCATCTTGGGTTGCTGAAGGAGGGAGAGAGGGGTCTTATAGAGTGGAGGAGAGGTCGAATCTCCCTCGGATTCCAACTTCTCCTCCGGTGACTCAGGTGGAAGAAGACTCCCAGCAGGAGTCTTCTTCATTTTTTTCTTCTTCTATTTTTTATTGGATTTGGGCTTTTATATGGGCTTGGTCCAAAGCCCAAATAAGCCAGGTGTTATATTCTCCCCTCGTTAAAATAATTTCGTCCTTGCAATTAAGTTATATTGTTTGAGATATATTCTAAATATATATATATATACATGCATCATGTTACTCTCACGCTTCCAATAATATCTTATATATTATTTATTTCTCGTAATCTTGTTATAACAAAAATTATTTGAAATTTTAAACTCATCCCTTCTTATTGATTTCTCAAATTTTTTTTTTGAAGAACAATAACATTTTGATCTTGTATTAAAATATCCTAGTTATTTATTTAATGCATTCCACTCAAAATTTATAATTGTCTCAGACTACCTATGATGTAAAAATAAAGAAAGGTCGAACATTGGATACTCTTCACGATCATCGATTTCTTTCTTCTTTTGACCTTTCAATTAATTTAATAGATAGACTTTCATCTTAAAAAAAATCTAAATCTTCTATGTCATAATGTTAAATCTTGAAAAAAAAATGATATCTGTGTCAAGACATTCTAGGTTTGAACTAGTAACAGAACTATCGAGTTGTTAATAAACTTGAGATATATAGAATTTCTTGGCATTATCTATAATGAAGCAATCTACTAACAAAAATTATCCAACTATGATCAGATTAGATCAAAATCTATAGCATCCTTTCATTATCAATAAAATCATTTCTTATTTGCAACTAATGTATTCCATCATAATATCTTTTAAATCAAAAAATTAATATTTGTAATCAGTTTAATCTACCACGCTTTTGCTGCGGACTCTGATCTTAATTTATCAATTTATATAAGTCTATCAAAGATAAAAATATCCTTGTATGTTAGATCAATCAAAGATAGATCCAACTTTCAAATTTCATATAAAATTTAGAGTAAAACTTTAAGTTTCTTTGTTCTGTTGGGCATATCACATCAAAATTAAATCCTGATCCACTTTCCATATTTGAATTCATTGCATAAGCTTCATCACTCCTTAAGAATCCAACATGTTTAGAATCAATTTGAGTTAACATTTGGTTTACCTTATAATCATTTAGATAATTTTCAAATCAATCTTTCTTTTTAAAAAAATTAATTCTAACTTGAACAAACTAGAAGAACTCAAGCCAACATCCTTGTAAGTAGAATCAACTTGATTATTTCTTATAGAGCTCTCTTCATCACAACTCTTAATATTAATCGATAAATCCATATAAAATCTTATTCCTTGTATAAGTCATTCAAAATTTAACATTAGCAAGATATCTTAGTTCAATTCAGAAATTCGAACTCTGACTTGAATTACAGTCCACAATCTTCAATACTTATAAGAAAAGTAAAGAATCTAATTCAAGAAAGAAATATAAATTATTAAAGATCTCATCATAACATGTATATCATACTTTGACAAAATCAATTTCTTATTCAAATCATCAAAATTCCTTAGTTCCACTTACGAAAGCAACTTTTGATTTAAAATTCAGTGCAACTTAAAAGATCAAGAAATTATATCCAAATATGATATTTTGAATAACCAAAGATTTTATCAAGATATATATCTCATGTTCTTAAAATAAATTTCAAATATATTTTTCATCAAAAATTGAGTTTCATATATGACCTCCTATAGGTTCAATGCTCAAATATTTCTCTCTCATATGATGAAATTTCTTCTTAGACCACATCTTAACTAACTTCCTTCTGGTAAATTTAAAATTTGTGATACTCAGATAATTAACATCAAAATCAAAAAAATTATCATGATCTCTACCCATATAAGTTTAGCATTCCAAAATTATCGAGTATACCGAACATAACCTATCAATACCTCCCACTTCATTTCAGGATCAATACTTCTCATACTTAGGTCAATCTTATTAATTGAAATCCAATATATAACTTATCAATTCTATCATATACCATCATGCATAAATTTCATCACAATACCTATTGATTCAAAATTCAAATATTGATTCCTTTCTTTTATGTCCATCATGTTTCTTATGATCATAACCTAAGTTTAAATATCACTAAAGTCATAATTTCAAATAATTATAATCTTAAGCTCAAATACCACTTAAATCATATTCTCTAATGATTATAACCTAAACTATAATATTATTCTATTACATCCTTAATGATTATGACCTTAAACTCTGATATTATCAATCATCCTTTATTAATTATAATCCCAAAGTTTTGATATCACTTATATGACAATTCCTAGTAACCTTAAACCTGAACTCTAGTACTGTTCTATCATATTCTCTGATATCACTCTGTTACATCCTATTGATCATGCATAAAATTTTGATATTACTTCATAATCCCTAGTGACTTAAACTTAAGCTCTAATATCATTTTATCAAATCCTAATCACTTATATCATAATCCCCAATGATCATAACCTAAGCTCTGTTATTACTCTGTAATTTTTAAATCACTTATATTATAATCCTTAATGATCATAACCTAAGCTCTGTTATTACTCTGTAATATTTAAATCACTTATATTATAATCCTTAATAATCATAATCTAAGCTCTGATACCACTTTGTCACGCTCCGAACCCAACACCCGGATCGGATACGTGATGGCCGCACACTCCTTAGAGCAAGCCCTAAAGAATATGCAAGGCCAAATTAAATCGTTACAACCTTAACATCCATAACAATTTATTTCAACAATAATTCATAAAACCTTGCATAATTACAATTTAAATTTTTTCAATTCTCTGATCAGATACTATGACACTCTATTTATTCTTCTGCTCACCTGTAAATCCAAGCCATAGCCAATCATAAGTATCTTGTAACTCTGAGAAGAAAAAAAAAGATGAAGGGTGTGAGCTTTACAGTCCAGTAAAAATTTCCATATCACATCAATATAATAATATAATCTAAAAATAAAGATAAGCAATAATACATAAAAATCGATGTTCACTGTCCAGAATACTGCAAACATTTATAAATTATCTATTTTATCAAAAGAGATGTATTATCATATGTTAATAAGTGAAACAATTTTATTCAACGATTGTTTCATGTCTCATCTTTCTATTTTCTTCTATTATCACATCGTCTTTAATCCTTTTCTTTTTGGCTTTGGCTTTGGACTACCAGGATCATGTGACAATCTTTTATTCGGATCGATTTCTGTGATCTTCCTCAGATCGAACTATTTATGATCTTTCTCGGATCAAAGTGGCCATGATCTTTCTCAGATCAAATCATTCATGATCTTTCTCGGATCAGATTCTTCCACACATAAGCTTGTGGGGCTGTCCCAGGTATAAGCTCCTGGCAGGCTATTCTACATGACAAGATCAGTCCAAACCATATTTCTCTTTCTTTTTATTTTCATGAATTATAATATTTGACTTCATCAATTCAAAATTTGCACTGTAATAAATATGTCATATCCATATAATCATGCCATCAATCGCTGATACATATGTATTGATATAACATACTCATGCTCAAAATCACATAAATAAATAACAGTGTCTCAGATATAACAATTTTATCGATCTCAAATTCAACGATGCAAAATCAATGAGATAAAATCAATGATAAAATAACATATATAATGATGATCATGTACAGGGATTCTTATCTTTACCGGTGACTGATCCCAACATAAAAATCAATATTCTTCTTTGATTTATGAATGTCTTTAACAAAATATTCCACTCGATATCATATGCAGAAAATCATCTCTTCATAATCCTAATCAAATATAAAAATCATATATAGAGAAATTACCGATAACCGATCTTAATAACACAGATCAAGGACCTCTCTTAGGATTAACCAAAATTAGGACTTATCTATGTATCAGGATCCTTTACTGATCCATAAGACTTCTAGAGAGAGAAAATTCATGAAGAGAGAAAAAATTTTAGAGAGAGAAAGTGGAGAGAGAATCTTCGTATCCTTCAGATGAGGCAATCATGGTCGAGATCATCAGAGGTCCTATTAGGATGACTCAATATGAATCAAGTGTTACAATTTTGAATAAGATCGGACTGGGATCAGATCTACTGCACGAATTTCGGAGCAATCTCAGGTCATCTAATTTTCATCTCAAGTTTATCTTAGGATCCGTGATGCAATCAGAGAGAGAGAGAAAAATCCTAGAGAGACAAACCATAAAGAGAGAAAAAAGGTCTAGAGAGAGAAAATAAAGAGAGAATCTAGAGAGAGAAAATGGAGAGAGAAAGTAGAGGGAGGAGAGAGAGAAAATTCTCTCTTTTTTTTTCTATTTTTTTCTTTTTCTATTTTTCTATTTTTTTCTTTTCTTTTCTTTTCTTTTCTTCTTTCTTTCTTTCTTTTCCCATTTTCCTCTTCCTTTCCTCTTCCTTGGCCGAACAGGGGGAAACCAGAGGGAAAGAGACTCGATGGCACGAGCTCCGACGAGGGGCGGTGGTGTCTAATCGATGGTGACAGAGCAAGGGGAGGCGGGCGGTGAGGTTCGGCCGGCGAGAATCTTAGAGAAAATCAGAAAAAAACAGGGGATCCGTCCCTTACCTCTTGTTTTCCGGTCATTGGTCGGTTGCCGACGGCCAAGACCCATAGAGAAGGAAGAGAGAGAGATGGGGGTCCAATCTCGGGGATGAGACACCATAACCGACGGTGCCGATGGCCGAAAAGAGAGGAAAAGACCTCATTCAAAATAGAGAAAACAGGGCATCTATCTTTTGTGGATTTTTCGGCAAATTTGACAGCCGGCGGAGATGCACAACACCGTGGAAAGGAGGAGAAGGAAAAGAGGAAGGAGAAGAAGGGTTTATCTCATGCTTCAGCAGCATCACCGACTCCAATTTTCGGCAAGTATGGGTACAGGAGGCCTCGACCTCAATTGGAGAAAACAAGGAGAAAGGAAAGAGTGAGAGATCGGTGATCATCTTGAGTTATTGAAGGAGGGAGAGAGGGGTCTTATAGAGTGGAGGAGAGGTCGAATCCCCCTCGGATTCTAACTTCTCCTCCGATGACTCAGGTGGAAGAAGACTCTCAGTAGGAGTCTTCTTCGTTTCTTTCTTTTTCTTTTTTTTTTTTTTAATTAGATTTGGGCTTTTATATGGGCTTGGTCCAAAGCCCAAATAAGCCGGGTGTTACAACAAGTGCACGGGTGGAATAAACCGGCGTATGTGCACCACTGAATCACACAATTCACCTTTCTAGACCATGCATCCAATTCTCAGAGGGAATGGGCCAGTATTTATACTTGTTCCTAAGCCTCTCACAATAATCCCAGTTTTAAGCCCAGAATCCTTTCTCCGTAACTAGCAATAGTCTCTACTTATCATGATTGGGAAAACTTGTAAAGATGATTCAAGTTTTATCAAGACAAATTCCTAAAGATGACACATCTAATGAGAATTTAGACCATACTATGAAGCAATTCTGACACCTATAATCACTATTAATTAATACACTAATCATAACTGCTCCTTTGGATGTAGGGGATATGTGCTAATTCTTGAGTCACAGAATTGACAGCACGCATGTAATTCTCGAGCCTATTAGCGGATAGATGAGATCTTATGGTTTCTAGATAGCTTTCAATTACAAGATATGGAAGAGTGGTTAGGCCTCATGGACTTCTGAGTTGCTGAGACTGAGGAGGAATTTGCAAATCGTGGAGGTGGTGACAGAGTGGTCCACGGTGCAAAAGATGGCATCAACTCTTCTCTTTAAATTTGGAGACATCTGGTCGAAAGTTAAAAATATACGTGGACAACTCGCAAGAGTTTGAATGACATCTTCTTATCATACCTTTTGATTACGATCCTTCATGTTTTCTCTGTCTTTCTTACATTAATTCACTTTTTTTTCTAAAGGCTAGTAAAGGCCGGGTGGCTGTTTTGCCTCCGTTTTCATAAAAAAGGAAAGAAAGAAAGAAAAGGAAAGAAAAAAAAGGGGCATCTCGGTCACCCATGGGGCATCACTGAAGGTACTGAAGATAGAGAGTGGGGCAACGGACTCAGTACTGAAATCAAGAGGAATGGAGTTGAGTATAGGCTAGGGAACTTACATGTAATATTTCTTTTCTACATGGGGTTATCAGAACTAAAACCCCTCAAGTTAAACTTAGAGAGATACATCTATACCCCCTCAAGTTCCAGCAGGAAATGCTTAACCACCCAAAAAAATTAAGTTGCAATTAGACACCAAAAATTCATTTTGTTGTATCAATTTGGTCTTGATATCAAAAGTTTCAATTAGATGCCTATGCAGAATGCTATGAGAAGTTTTAGGACCGTAGTTTAAGATCTGAAAATATTAGGATCAAGTAATAAAAAGACACCTTTGCAGGTGGATGAGGTCTGAAAATCTTTTAGGATCAAGTAAGAAAAAGACAGCTTTGCGGCTTGTCTTCCTTGCTTATTTCCTTTTGTTTCGCCTTCTCCATATTGTTTCTTTGGTACATAGAATCCATAGCACTTAGCGTGGAAAGTCTTGTCACAAGATTGAAACTTGTGAATCGATCCGAAGCATAATCCTCGACAAGAGATACGAGGACTCACGGCACTTTATGCAGGCTAGTGAGACAAATTTGACCTATGAAAATTCAGGGCATGACCTAATGGATATAGGTCAGCATAGAATAAATCAAATTTGAGCTATTTATTAAATAGATGTTGATTATTAAATTAAAATCGATTAAAATCGAGCTATTTGTTCAATTAAATTTGACATAAGAAAAGTGATTGTGATACTACAATGCATAACTATGCTGCAATGTATGGAGATATCATCAATTGATCATTTTAGATCATTATTTTAAATTTTTTAAATTCTAAATCAATGCTTGAAGCAATTATTTTGAAGTCTGTTTAGAGGTGCATGGGTGACCGGCCAAGATCATCCTCTACTTTAATCATCGTTCCATTAGCACTATACTATTAGGTTCTCCTCGAGTAAATATAAAGAAATTATAGTTTTCTTAGTATTCTTTTGTTTTAGGGTATCAAAATGAGGATATCATAATTTGAGAGAAGAGATAAAGTTTAAAAAAGTTAAAAAAAAAAGTTATCATTAATAATTGAGTGACCATTAATAAAATGTGATTTTACGAAAGAGACAATGATAGTAGTTGAAAAAGTTGAGAGACACGAGGATTTTTCAAGCTTTAGTTGCTCTCTCTGAAATTGAAAGGCCACCAACACTATTGGGACCATCAAGATATATATTTAGTCTTACATTAACTATATGCTAAATAGATTTTGGATTATTATATATGACATGGCTTGTCACTAAAATATATACAAAGTTTATAAATTCATTGCAATCTCAACATAGGTAAGCAATTATGATACTTAATTTACAACAAATTAATTTCATCATTGATAAATAACAAAATTATCCAATCATAAAATTATCCAATAATAATAATATAAATTTTAAAACAGTAAATAATCAAAGTTAATATAAATATGATGCTAAAAAAACTTTTAATACCGGCTATCTTGTATAATAACATAATTATTCCTACTCAGCGATATATCATATAGCATCTATATCTTTCCATGCAACACTGATCTCAAATAATTATCTTTATTTCTAATTATCATAATTCAGATCCAATAATGTTTAGCCTTTTAAATCTAGATTAAACATAACCACGTTTTTGGCCTATTGCGGATATCAACAACACCATATTTTTATTCTATGGTGGGCATCAATTATTCCAACACAACAAAAAAGTATGCAGTGAGCACTTATCATATTTCAAGTGAAGCCAGAATCATTAATGTATGAAAACAGTATATATATACATATATAATCAATGTCCAGGGCTTCTTATCTCTGTTGGTGGCAGACTCAACTCAGTCTACATGTTGATTTAAAAGTCTAAACATCACAATAAAAATTATAACATGAAAATTAATAACTTAGGATCCTCTACTGGAGTCCACCAAGGGCCCACCACTGGGTCCCTGAGTCCCTTCCACCAAATTGGCTATATCAACTAGAGAGGAAAGAGCAGGGAAGAGAGAGAAGGAATAAAGAGAGAGAGAGAGAGAGGAAATGCATGAGAGAGGAGGCTCTCTCTCTCAAATTAGAGAAAAGGGGCAGAGCTCAATCTAGAGTTGTGGCAGTCAAGGTGGCATCCTATAGTGGTGGTGGCCAAAGAATGATGTCCCATAGCAATATGAGGTCGCGGCGGTAGCTAACGACAGCAATCAACTAGCAAGAGAGGAAACGCAGAAAGAAAAATAGGGCAATGATTGCTTTGCTTAGATTTTGGTGGAAAAAGGTCAGACTGCCATAACCAAAGAAAAGATGCAAGCTTTGGCGAGGATCTTAGCACACACATTGTCGATGGTAGTTGGTAGTAAAAGAAAAACAAACGGAGGAGGAGAAGTTAAAATAGAGAAGATGGTATACGGCTAAATCCAGCAATTGGCCGACATTTTTAGCTTAGAGACCGGAGGGGTGAGGAGAAGAAAGTACCTTATCTCCAGCAAGATCCCAAGCTGGATCTTAACAGAAACCTAATTAAGGAACTTCAATGACAAATCAACAATGATAGAGGGAAAAATTGATGGTGAAATTCTTAGAAGTAAAAGGGAAGAAATTTTAAAGAGGACTTCATAGAGTTTGGATCAAGTCTGATATTCCTTAGAACTCCTATTCCATCAAACTTAGGAGAGGAGGCAAACTTCCATTGTGAGTCCTCCACCTCCACCTCACATACAAGGCATACCAAACCGGTTTAAACTGGGTTGCATGTTACTTATGCATGTATGTGTTTAGTCCTATATCCGTTGTGCATTGAGTGGACCTTAAGTAATTATGTAGGTTTAAAAATTTAAATAATATTTTTTGATTAATTTTTTTGAATGAGATCTTGAAATTTCGGAGAGTATTTTTTCTGGCAACAACTTTGGATTAAAAGGAGCACCTCCATCCATTAAGGGTCAAATTCGTTTTTCACAGCGGCCCAATATATTGCATGTTCGAACTCCAAACAAGGCCATATTAAAGCCCAGACTCAACCAAAACAAAGAAATAGGCCCAACTTGTTTAAGTTGCATCCCAAAGCTTAATGGAATTGCAACTATGATCTCCATTAATCTTGTCTCCCCTCGTGGAATGGTGGTGCCCAACGTGCACGGAAAGGAAGACCTAACATTTTTTGTTCGAAGGCTCACCCGTAATGCATTTAAAATTGGAATCGAGCTCTTCTACCGAATCCATAATGAATACACTATCATCAACTCATCAACATAAACTACCACATAAAAAAAAAAAAGAAAAGAAAAAAGAAAAAAGACAAACATAAACTACAATCTTGACACCAATGGTGTGAATAGTCTTGATGTAAAGGGGAATTCATCTTTTTGTCTTTTTGTACGGGTGGCAGGGTAAGCCAGCAGTAAGCCACCGTTAAGATAGACAAAATTTCACGAGGAGTATTAAAGTTGGAGTTTTTTTTTTAAATTAAAATAAGAAAAAATTATTTATTTAAATAATATAATTTTTAACTTATTTATTAGAATGATGTAAAAAAATATCATTTTGAATGACTTTTTATCATGACTACATCACCTTTTATTTTTCACGTAGACCACATTAAAAAAAAATATCAAAAAATATGACATTTTTAAAAACGTCATTTGGAATTGCGGTGTTTTTAAAAATACCATATTTTTTGGTATTTTTTCTTTTTCTATCCAAAAAAAATGATAAAAAATGAAAAAAAATAAAAATAAAATTTAAATTTATAAAAAAATAAAAATTTTAATTTTGATAAAAATAAAAATTATTATTTAAAATTATTATCTCCATTTCAAATTATCTTTTCAAAAAAATATCTGAAAATATTTGTGTAAAAAAAAATTAAAAATATTATTAAAAAATTTAAAAAAATAAAAATTATAATTATAAAATTTAAAAAAATAAAAATTTTAATTTTAATTCAAATAAAAATCATCATTTTAAATTACAATCTCATTTTCAAATTAATTTTTTAAAAAAAATATCATAAAAGAAAAAAAAATAGAAAAAATAAAAATTATAATTTTGAACAAATTTTAAAGAATAAAAATTTTAATTTTAATTCAAATAAAAAAAATAATTTTAAATTATTTTATCCATTTAAAATTTATTTTTTTAAAAAATATCTAAAAAATTCTTAAAAAATTAAAAAAATATCATAAAAAAAGAAAAAAATGAGAAAAAATGGGAGGCAAATAAAAATTATAATTTTGAATTTAAAAAAATAAAAATTTTAATTTTAATTCAAATAAAAACTATCATTTCAAATTACTTTCCCCATTTCAAATTAATTTTAAAAAAAAAATATATCAAAAAAATAAAAAATAAAAAAAATACCATAAAAGAGCAAAATATTTAAAAATTATGAGAAAAATAAAATTTTTAATTTTTAATTTAAAAAAATAAAATTTTTAATTTTAATTAAAATAAAAAATACCATTTAAAATTACTTTTCTCATTTCAAATTATTTTTTTTAAAAAATATTCCAAACAAAGAAGTAAAAAATGAGAAAAAAATGAGGAAAAAATAAAAATTCAAATGTTAACTCAAATAAAAAACATAAATTCAAATTATTTTTTCATTTAAAATTAATTTTTTTAAAAAAAATCCCAAAAAAATTTGTGGGGGTTAAAAAAATAAAAAATATAATAAAAAAATATCAAAAAAATGAGAAAAAAAATAAAAAATATAATTTTAAATTTAAAAAAATAAAAATTTTAATTCAAAATTTTTTTCAATACCGCACCGTACGTAGCTATTTGTGCCCGTACCAGATCGAGATGTACCAGTGCGGTCCGATTCATCTCATAATTACATTATCTGATATACTATTATTATTTATATTATAATTTTTATAGTCCTTTTAGCATAACTTTTTCTCTCCTAATGTTCTGAGACATATTAGAGTATGTGTAAGCATATCCACAAAGCATAATATCCGATCACTTGAAATTAAATAATATAAAATAAAATCAACAATCAATAATATTAAATAGAATAAAAATGTTAAGCGCACAAAAAATAGTACAATAAAAGTTTCAAAAATAGTAAGTACAAATCTAAAAAAGACTAAGTTCCACAAGGACGTCGTGGTGCCCGTGGTCGCTTGGACCTTCTCAAGAAGGTCCTCAACGACTGCTCTTGCTCCTGCTGTGATCGCTCCTCCCCTATATCAGTGGAGGAGGTCTGCTGGTCATGCTGCTCAGGAATAACGGATGCTGTCAGATCATTTATGGACTGAGCGACCCGCTCAACCCTCTCATCTGAATACACGGATGGGCTTGAAAAGAAAGTATCGTACTCATGTGGCCAACTGGTATCCGATGATGTCATCTGGAGGATATAGGAAGAAGAAGGCACTGCCATCTGTGGATCAAAAGGCGGTGGCATTTGTGCAGCATCTAATGATGACATCTGCGGAATATATGGTGATGACATATGTGGAACATATGGTGATGACGTATATCTCATATCTGGCGCATCGGCTGCTCCATACCAAGGCGCACAGCTATATGGATCAACACCAATCGCCACCAATGCTTCAAAACTTGTTCTCTCTATTTCACGCAGTATCCGAATCCGTTCGTCCTCATCAGTCATAGATAAAGCACGACGAGCGTCCAACACAAGACCCGATATAGAATCAGTCTACAAAATAAAAATAAAACAGTCAATATACTATAAAATATAAAATAAAAATATAACACAAACAACATAAACTAATTTTCATAGTCTTACCAAAAGACGCATAGCAGAACTCTCGCCCTCGTATTCGAAAATTACATACCGAGGCTGTCCAATGACTCGTACTGTAATGCTAAAAAATCAAGCCATGTAGTCATCGATATATGAACGACCTCTCAAAATGGGATCACCATGAACAATGTGATCTCGACGTGCATCCCAAATATCGATGTACTCTGCATGTCTGATACGCCAGTCAATACGAGCTCTCCCTCGTTGATCAATACGATGAAGTCCCTAGCTGGTATCAAACTGCTCTGAGATACCCTGAATCTGACCAAACTGCCGCAGGACATGATCGGAAAGATACCACTCTACCACATCAAAACAAATAAGTGGCACCCTAGCAGTCCATATGTCATGTCCAACTGTACACATCTGCAGTAATATAGCCAATATCTCATCTGTATATGGCTCTCACAAAAACTGATAGAGTTAAAATAAAAAAAATTAGTAAGCTAAAATTTTAATAGATTATGAATACTGTAAAATGATATTTGTAAAAAATTCAAAATTTATCCATCTATATGTATCAACTAATGTATCCAACTGGCACCTATAAACCTGTGCCACTCTCGTCGATACGTGATGAATGTTAAATGCAATGTTCCATCTGTTTCACAATCTACTCATGTTAAATAAATTTTATCGAATTTAAAACAGTAAGTTTCAAATAAAAAAGTAATATTTTTATACCTATATCCCAATGATCCGTCCAGCCTGAATGGAACATCAGGATCATGCTGCTCTGATGGCATCTCGAGCAACTATCGTCGTAATGGATTGATAGTCGGCATACGCTCCCATACTCAAATCTGCAAATTTTAAAAAAATCATACATGATATACTCATTATTTGAAATATAATTAAATATTAAAAATAAAAATTTTTAATTTACATATCTGTAATAATATAAGATAACCACCAATCTCACTCTGATCAGCATAAGAACCCCGACACATACCTGCAATATATTTTAAAATTTTTAAATTATGATCAAATCGAATTTTAAAATAAATCTTAATCTAATGAGATAAAAATAAAAAATAAAAAATAATGAGATAAAAAAAAAATTAAAAAGACTGAAATAGAAGGGTGCCGCAGGGCCATACGGACCCGTCGTCGGAGGGTCGTCAGGGCCCACCACCGCGGATCGAAAAAGAAGGGTGCCGCAGGGCCGCATGGGCCCGCCGTCGGGAGCCGCTGCTGGGCCGCAGTGGGGAGCCGCCGTCAGGCTGCCGCGGGGAGCAGCCACCGGGCCACCGTCGGTCGTCTGTCGCCGGTGGCCAAGGAAAAAGAGGGAGAGAGAGAGAGGAAGAGGGAGAGGAGGGGGCCGGCCAAGGGAAGGGGAGGGCCGGGGCCGCCGCCGGCCCTCTGTCGCCGGCGGTCAAGGAAAAAGAGTGAGAGAGAGAGAGGAAGAGGGAGAGAGAGAGAGGAAGAGGGAGAGGAGGGGGTCGGCCAAGGGAAGGGGAGGGCCGGGGCCCACCGTCGGGGCCCGCCGCCCGCCGCCGGCTGTCTATCGCCGGCGGCCAAGGAAAAAGAGGGAGAGAGAGAGGAAGAGGAAGAGGAGGGGGCCGGCCAAGGAAAGGGGAGGGTCGGGGCCCGCCGTCGGGGCTGCCGTCGGGGTGCGTCGGCCCGCCACCGGCCCTCTGTCGTCGGCAGCCAAGGACAAAGAGGGAGAGAGAGAGAGGAAGAGGGAGAGAGAAAGAGGAAAAGGGATAGGAGGGGGCCGGCCAAGGGAAGGGGAGGGTCGGGGCCCACTATCGGGCCACCATCGGGGCGTGCCAGCCCGCCGCCGGCCTTCTGTCGTCGGCGGCCAAAGAAAAAGAGGGAGAGAGAGAGAGGAAGAGGGAGAGAGAGAGAGGAAGAGGGAGAGGAGGGAGCTCACCGCCGTCGGGAGGTCACCGCCGTGCCGTCGGAGAGGAGAAAACGCCAGAGATAGCCGAAGAAGAGGGAGAAGGAGAGAGGGTTTTTTTTTTTTAAATTTAAGCTTGAAAAATGCTAAAGAGAATGGCATTTTCAAAAACGCCATTCTCTTTGGCATTTTTCTCCAATTTTTTTTTTATGGTTCTTTTAATTTTTTTACTTATTTTTATGTAATTTTTTAATAAATAAAATTTAAAATGAGCATAGTAATTTGAAATGATAATTTTTTATTTGAATTAAAGTTAAATTTTTTTTAAGTAATAATTACAAATTTTATTTTTTATCATTTTTTATTTGAATTATAATTAGAATTTTTAATTTTTTAAATTTAAAATTATAATTTTTATTTTTAAATTAGAATTAGAATTTTTATTTTTTTTCAATTCAATTTTTTTTCTTTTTTTATGGTATTTTTTATTTTTTTACACTATTTTTTTTTCTTTTTTTAGATATTTTTTTAAAAAAATAATTTGAAATGGAGAAAGTAATTTGAAATGATATTTTTTATTTTCATTAAAGTTAAAATTTTCATTTTTTTTAAATTTTAATTTATAATTTTTACTTTTTTTTCATATTTTTTCTTTTTTTCACTTTTCGTATGGCATTTTTTTTATTTTTCTTGAATTCAAATTAAAATTTTAATTTTTTTTATAACTTAAAATTATAAGTTTTATTTTTTTCTCATTTTTACCATTTTTTTTATTTTTATAGTTTTTTAGATTTTTTTTATTTATTTGGAATATTTTTTAAAAAAAATAATTTGAAATGGGAAAAGTAATTTGAAATGATGTCTTTTATTTTAATTAAAATTAAAAATTTTATTCTTTTTAAATTTAAAATTATAATTTTTATTTTTTTTTATTTTTTTAAATTTTTGAGTTCTTTATGGCACTTTTATTTTTTATTTTTTTAAAAAAATCTTTTTTTAAAAAAATTAATTTAAAATGAAAAAACTAATTTGAAATGATTGTTTTTATTTGAATTAAAATTAAAATTAAAATTTTTTAAAATTTAAATTTAAATTTAAATTTTTTTCTGATTTCTTTCTCATTCTTTTTTATGGTATTCTTTATTTTTTAAGTTTTTTTAGATATTTTTTTAAAAATTAATTTTAAATGGACAAAATAATTTAAATGATCTTTTTTTATTTGAATTTGAATTTGAATTTTTATTTTTAAAAATTCAATTAAAATTATAATTTTTATTTTTTTCTCAATTTTTTCTTCTTTAATTATTGATATTTTTTTAAAAAAATTAATTTGAAAATAATTAATTTTATGATATTTTTTATTTTATTCTATTTTTTAAGATCTTTTTTGAGATATTTTTTTTTAAAATTAATTTTTAAATAATTTTAGAATTATAATTTCTATTTCTTTTCGATTCTTTTTTAATGGTATTTTTAATTTTTTTTACACCATTTTTTTCAGATATTTTTTTAAAAACATAATTTGAAATGGAGATACTAATTTTAAATGATAATTTTTATTTTTATTAAAATTAAAATTTTTATTTTTTTATAAATTTAATTTTTTTTTATTTTTTTATATTTTTTATCATTTTTTGAAGAAAAAAATGTCAAAAAATATGGTATTTTTAAAAATATCATTTGGAATGGCATTTTTAAAAACGTCATATTTTTTGCTATTTTTATTTTTTATTATTTTTTTTACGTAATCTATGTGGAAAATATAGGGTGATGTGGCCATGATAAAATGTCATTCAAAATGATGTTTTATCGATTTTATATCATTCTGATAAATAAGTTAAAAATTAAATTATTTAAATAAATATTTTTTTTAATATTAATTAGAAAAAGAACTCATTAAAGTTGGCTCAACTTTATGCCACGTAGCTACAAAAAAATAAAGTTTTAATTAATGACGGCAGTGAGACCGCCGCTAAAGTTTTGAAAACCGACAACAAATATATTTAATGGCGGCTAGTAGTAGTCGCCATGCTACATTGATCATCAAAAGTTATGTTACTAAAATCATTAGTGATTCCAAATACAGTTTTTATTAAATTTTTTTTTAATTAACAACATTCAGACCCTAATAACTAAAAGATCAAAATTTAGTGGACTATAGAAAGATGTTTTTTTTTGTACTTTTTATAAGTGGTCATCACTAAAAATTATTTTTTTAATGATAATCAATTAATGGCTGCTGAAGAATGATGCTTTAATAGAGAATCATTAATGATTGCTGCTCCTAAACCTTTAAGTTTTTGTGATAGTTGAACGTAGCATCTACTAAATATTAAAATTTAGTAACAATTCTCTTTGTAGCCATCATAAAAATGATTCATTTAGTGTCTATATACTATGTTCATCACCAGGGCCGGTCCTGATATTTTTTAGGCCCGAGGCCAAATAAATTTTTTTTTTCTATTAAAAATTAATATATTTTAAATAATAATTATTATTGAAAAATTAATCTACGTATATTTTGTAATGCAAAATTTTTTATAATTTCTTTGTAATCAATATTTGACAATAATTCTTCTTCAATAGATAGCATAGCTAAACCATTTAATCTTTCTTGTAACATTGTTGATCGTAAATATAATTTTAATAATTTTAATTTTGAAAAACTTCTTTCAGCAGAGGCAACAGTGACAGGTATGGTCAATAATATTCTATATGCAATTGATGTATTTGGATAACAATTCATTTCATTAATATAATTAAGTATATCCATAGCAGTATTTTTTTCTTTTGGCATAATTGCTTTTAGAACTTTTAATTCTGAAAATAAATCAATCCTATCAAGATCATAATGATTACCATTTGTTAAAATATTTTGAAGATTAAGACAAAATTTTTTCAAACTTTCTTCATCCAATGAAATTAATATTTTGAAATCAAATAAAAATTCAAAATTATTTTCATATAATTAAAATTATTCAAACCTATGTTTCAATGAAAAGATAGCTTGATCTACTAAATATAAAAAATAATTAACTCTAAATGATTCTTCTGATGATTGTTCAATATGTACATTAATATTTTCATTAAATTATCTTTTTTTTTTTACTTGACATTTTATACGAAATATAGGATCAATTTTCATCTCATTTGCAATTTTCTTAGCTGAAATCATGGCAGAAGTAAAGCCAATCTCTCTATATCTTTCAAAAAATGAAACTAATCCTTTTAACTGATCAATGGCAACATCTATACGCATATCCTTAGATTATAAATTTTTGCTAATTAAATTAACAGTAAATAGTATATCATACCAAAAAATCATTCCTAATAAAAATTTAAAATTTTCAAGCTCATGTGTTGCTAAAGATTCAGTTTTACTCTTTGTTTTTAAATCCTCACAAATTTCAGCTAATTGATATAAAGCTTCTCTTATTTGTGGAGTTTGAAATCTTATTGCTTTGATGCTCTCAATGCGACTTTCCTAACGTGTTTGTGACAATAGCTTTAATGTTAAACTAGATATATTATCAAGTAAAATTTTTCATCTCTTTGTAGAACCATCAAATGCATTATATATACGTTATATTACATCAAAAAATTTTTTAGCTTTACTACAAGATGAAGCCATATCACAAAGTGTTAAGTTAAGACTATGACAAGCACATGGTGTATAAAATACTCTAGAATTTATTTCTAATAATCTTTTTTATATTTTCTGATTTTTTTCTTTCATATTAGATCCATTGTCGTATCCTTGTCCTCTTATATTATCAATGTTTAAATCAAGAGTTTCTATAATAGATTGTAATTCATTAAAAAGGCCTAAACCTGATGTATTATCCACTTTTAAAAATTTTAAAAAATATTCTTCTATTGTTATTGATCTTTTTGAAATATTCACACATCGTATGATCAAAGACATTTGTTCTTGATGATTTGCATTTGGAGTACAATCAAGTATAATGGAATAATATTTTACTTCTTTAATTCTTTTAATTATTAATTTTTTTATATTAGATGCTAATGCAATTACTAACTCATCTTGAATTTTATGACTAAGATAATGATATTGAATTTCATTATTTTGAATACGTCTAAGATATTCTTGCATAATTGGATAAAAAACAGCAATCATTTCAATTAATCGTAAAAAATTATCATTACTATTTTGATAAATTTTTTCATTCATTCCACGAAAAGCTAGAAAACTTTGAGCAAGAAATTTAACAGCAGCTACTATTCTTAATAGTACTTTTTTCTAATATTCTTTCTCTTTATTAATTTACTCTTGAATATGTTTATCGATTGTTTGATTTTTTTAAAATCTATTCCGTAATTCCAAGTGGTCATATTATGAATGTGATCATTACTAGTTTCATGAGCTTTAAGTCTTTCACTAAGATATTTCCAATCTCCAAAGCCATCACTTGCTAATTGACTTCTACTACTATTATCATTTGATTTAAATAGCATACAACAAAAACAAAATAATTTGTCTAACTCTTTTGAATATACTAACCATTTTCGGTCATGTTGCTCTCCATTTGGTAAAGTTCGATCATAATGTGTTAAAGAAAAATGTCTATTATATTGATCAAGAGGGAACTTTATATTAATATCTCTTTTAGGATCATTTTCAATTAATAAATCTTTAGAATTTGTATTAAGATTATCCCATATCCTAGGATCATAAATGTCAAAAGTATTTGATTCACTTGATTTTTCATTCATTAAATTTTTATCACCACTAATAAGATCATCTGTGCTATTAGTATTATCATTATTAATAATATTATTATCATTATCTAATTCACAAGTAACATTTGTATTTTCATTGACAAATTCACTAGCAATATTATTTGAATTCTCAACTATATCACTTTTTTTACTTATAATAAATTTATCAAGACCTCCTTTTAATGATTGAGTCAATTGTTCTTGTTTTCTTTTTTTCTTAAGTTTTTCATGACCCGAAGGATATTTTCTAGGTATCATTTTGATAAATAAAATAATAAATATTAGTTAAAATTAGTAATCAATAAATTTGAAGTTTAGAACAATAGAATCTGATTTAAAGCTTTTTGATAGAACAATAGAACTTGCTTGAAGAATTTTTTGATGGAACAAGTGTTTATTTTCCCACTATTCGCCTGTCTTAATAAGACTGGATGACAGCAGGGCCCCTACAAACAGAGCAAACAAGGATGATTTGGTCACAGAGTGGGACAATTAAAGCCAGTTAAAATGAAAAATAGTCTACTACAAGCAGTAGAAGATAATATATGATCAACATCCAGCAGAGTTATGGTAAAATCTAGGATTGTAGATAAGAGAACCATAGCTACTCTGAAACTAACACGCTATTACAGTAATACTGGCCGCCAGCAGTAGGAAAGAGGTCATATTAATGTAGACCAGATTAAATTACCCTCATTGGGATAAGGGCAAAGTTCAAAGGGGAACCTTGACTCATTTGTAGATGCTAACAAACAAGTTGGAGCCATGATGGGCAAACAAGATGGTCATGTCAAAGAACTATGCAGACCTAAAGGGATCAAAAATGTATCTTTCCAGATTTCTATACTAACATGGTACTGCAAATACCAAATCGATATCCAACCAAATAAAATACCAAAGAACATTAACTTATCCAACAGTAACATAATATAACCTATCTTAGAAAAATGGTATAACTTATGCACTGAAAATACGGATGGAATCGGCAGGAGAGGTCAGATTTGCAAACCCACTAAGTTATAGTCCCCTGTTTCTGAGGCAAGGCCACAACTCACAAAGGAGATCCTCCTTCCCGGCCAGCCAACACTTCCCACAACTAAAGGGGCAGTCTTCGACTACCGGACGACGACAATCACAAGCTCCGATGACCGGCGGCGGTCTAACGGTGCCGGAAAGATAAAAAAAATAAAAAAATAGGAGAACTTGCTGAACTAGGATTTCAAAAATTTTTCTGACAATAAATCGGCAAAAAATCAAGTTTAAAATTTATAGTAGATTGAAAGAGGAGAATTGAAGAGATTTATTTACTTTTTGACGAATTTTGATCTGATTTTTGATGTCTAAAATAAAGAAAAATCACTGATGGACAGCAAAATAGGGAGAAAAGTCGGAGACGGAGGAGGAGGCGGGGGAGAGGAGCCACAGGTCGTCGGATCCGGAGGACATTGAGGACTAAAAAGCTGTTGCTGGGAGCCGTTGGGGTGCCGGGACTTGGGAGAGGGAGATTGGAGAACGACGTTTGGTTTACCCAGAAAAAAAAAAAAATCGTGGGCCTGGGGCGGACGTCCAGTTTGACCCGCCCCAGGGCCAGCTCTGTTCATCACTAAAATTTTAACTTTTTGCATAGATCAAAGATGACCGCTATAAAAATATAATATTTAATGGTTATCTGGAATTGACTACCACTAAATATGAAATTTTATATGTTAATTATTAAATATTTTTATTTAATGATTAATATTATCTAATGATGATTAAAATATTATTTATATGATGATCATTTCTAGCTGGCTTCCAACTTATAATATAATGATTAAATTTTTGCGATCGCTGCTGCAGACACCTAAGACCAACTTTGTTTGTAGTGCCAATAGTGCTCTATAAGGCAAACAATGCCAGCGTAATCGAGCAGAAGAAGACCAAGGCAAGTTGGGCTCTAACTTGACTGGTGCAGCACCATGATAGCCTTTGCGAATTAAGGTGGGACAAATTAATGATCTGACGTACCGTAGTGGAAGGAGAAATAGGTGGTGGGTTCATCCTCGCAAACTCGCAGATATCTCTCGTATGAAGAGCAGCAGAATCACGCACTGAAGGATGCCTCACGGCCCACTCCAATGCGTTTGAGCCACCCTGCTGCTTGCTCCAGGACCCAATACTGCCAGTGGGAGACATCACCGAAGACTCAGGCCATTGGGCATATACGACGTCAATAGGAGCTCTATTATTGCGAGAACGTACATTCTTTTCTAGAAGTCATTAGATGATAAACTCAGTTGACTTGACTCTTGGTTGCATAATGCTGTTCAGCATAATAGTTGTCAGGGATAACCTGGGCTGCTTCTCGAGCTTTCCAATACTTAAACAGGGATGATATCCGTTCATTGTATGTGAGCTCTATTATTGCTGGAACATTCCTTTCTAGAACCTAATGGAGGAAGGACTCAATTGACTTAACTCTTTGTTGTATGACGCTGTTTGAGGACAATAGTTGCCATGACTATTCTTGGCTATTACTCGAGCTTTCCAATACTTAAATTGGGATGATATTTGTTATGGGAGGATAGCATTATTAATCTCATATTGGTTGTGAGTACCTGCTCTCATATACACGAGGGATTGTCCACTTCAGCTTCAGATCCATGACATGGGGCTTCAAGATTTTGTCATTTAAAAAACACCTTACGGAAAAGAGAAGGATTCATTCCATATAAATTAGATTCCTCTATGGCTCATAATCGATGTGGGACTAATTAATAATATTTTCCCCCTACAACAATATCATTTCATTATTTTTTGACTTGGGGTGAGATGTACGTGGACAGATTCATAGCCAAGATGCTTAAGAAAATTTTTGTATATGTTTGGACTTTGGAATAGAAGAATATCTCAAATGAGAAACCTAGATGTCATGGGGGTCTCTTTCTGGTGCCTCTCTTTTTGGTGTGGTAAATTACTGATCCTCTAAAACTAATTCCTTATAATATTTTAGATTGATTCGATTGAAGTGGTCTAATGCAATGGAAGTTTGAAAATTATTACATGTATTGGACAAGAAATAGATCTGTTAAAGTATTAAACAGGATTCTTTTAAGCCGGACTTAGTTTACATTAATTGGGTGCCTAAGGATCGCTGGTTTGAGTATGGTATCTATTATACATATACTACTTTTTAGGGTAACAGCAAGTTTGAAAAATATAATTTTTAATTTCTATATTTTTTGAATCTTTTTTTAGCTCGCTCTTCTAATTACTCTCACCCTTTGTTTTATGTTTCTCCCCTTGTGATGTTTTTGAACCTATTTTGGTAAATTTTTTATGATTTTGATGAATTCAATGTTCTCGATGCACAATTCCTCGTTGAAACAACAAGGGATATTGTGAAGGCAAAAATCTAGGATTAAGTATAGATCAGGGAGGATGACTGAAATATTAGATTTTTTCATCAGTCCACTATGATCTGAAGGTCTGTTAATCACATCAAGCAATTGAGGGAGAGCGATGACAAAATAACGGATGACAATGAAGAGATTAGGAGGCAAATCTTTTAGTTCTTTAGATCTTATTGGATGGTGCCTTTGGATAGGGACATCTCCTTCTAGGATGTCTAGTCTGTGACTTATATCTCTGATCAGGAGAATGAGACATTGATTTGTCTGGTATCTGTAGAGGAGATGTGAGGGATCCTTTGATCTCTCAGGGAGGATAAGACCTCAGGATCGTATGGGTTTCCCTCCTCTTCTTCTGTCGGTATTGGCCTATTGTCAGAGAAGAGACGGTGCAGATGGTTTTCGAGTCCAAAAGCCATTTAGAGGAGTGGAAAAAGATACTAATCACTCTCATCCCAAAGTCACAGATGTGTCTTCCCTAGGCACTTCAGATCTATCAATCCATGTACTATTCTCTATAAGGTGTGTGTCAGAATCTTGGTCGGACAACTGAAGCCGATTATGCTTTATCTGATCAGTCCAGAGCAGGATACTTTTGTTAGTGGCTATTGCATCACTGACAATGTCTTGGTTGCCTAAGAGTTTGTGCATGATCTGCAATGACTACCTGCTTGCCAAGGTCTTATGATGATTAAGCTAAACATGGAGTTAGTATATGACCGGATAAGTTAGCATTTTCTATGATGGATGCTAGAGGAGCTCGGCTTACAGGATAGATGGATCGATTGGATTATAGACTGTATGGAGATCCTGAGCTTTGTCATTTTGATTAATGGTGTCTCGATGAAGTTTTTTCACTTGATAGTTAGGCTTCACCAAGGTTGCCTTTTCTCCCCTTGTTTATTTTGTATACTGATACTCTGTCTCAGGGGTTGAGGGCCGTAATTTAGGGGTCGGAGTTAGAGTCCTATTTTCCCATCCATGGGGCTCAGCTATTTTCACATATTCTTTTTACAGATGACTATCTTCTTATTAGTTAGGCCTCAGTTTAGAATGCAAGGTGCTTTGCATCCATTGTTGAGGCCTATTGTCATACTTTTGGCCAGCTTGTGAATCTAAAGAAGTACATGGTCATCTTTAGTCTCGAGATGAAGATCTAGATGAAGAAGGTGATTTGGAAGAGGTTGGGGATCCAGGAGCAGACTGGGATTTTGATCTATCTGATATTTTTATTATTGAATGGTGACTTCAGAGGACCGATCGCAGGCCTATGGAGCAGCAGATTCAGGATCACCTTGAAGGATGGCAAACCCGCAATGCCCTCTCCATGATAAGTAGGATGACTCTTATGAGATCGGTGCTAAGCTCCATCCTAGTGTACCTCTTGGCAAATATGATTGTGCCAAGTTTTTGTCTCAGGAGGTTGGAGCGGCAGTTTCGAAACTTTTTATGGGGCTCAAGGCATGATGGATGTGAGATCCACCGGCTATCCTCTGAGGCAGTCTACCAGCCTTTGAGGGATGGGGGCTTTGGAATTCAGTCTTTAGTGGTCAGGAGGGAGATCATGATCAT
Source organism: Elaeis guineensis (assembly GCF_000442705.2). Classification (NCBI taxonomy): domain Eukaryota; kingdom Viridiplantae; phylum Streptophyta; class Magnoliopsida; order Arecales; family Arecaceae; genus Elaeis; species Elaeis guineensis. The sequence goes on along the minus strand of NC_026008.2, from coordinate 37,048,480 downwards.
CGGGCATGCTGCTAGATCCATTATTCAGTCTGATTGCTTGTAAAGCAAGGTGATGAGAGTTCGGTATGGGACATGGAGTCAGGAGTCCCAAATTCAGATTACCCATAGTTGCTCCTTCATCTAGAAGGAGATTTATATCCACAGCCTATCAGTACTAGTCTAGGTTAGATGGTTGATTAGGGATGAGACTTCTATTGATGTGATCCAGGATGTTTAAATTTTCAGCTTGTCTTTTTTTTGCTGGCCGATCTACATCAGTAGCAAGGTGGATGATTATTTGCATATCTACGACTTATTCATTATCGATGATAGGGGTTGGAGAGTTTAGAATTTCATCCGATTCTTTGATGGTCCGCTTGTTGATCAGATTCTCGCCACTTCGATTTCGATCTATCGTAGTCAGGATTTGAAAGTATGGGGCTACTTATGTTGCTCTAAGATTCCAAAGGACCTATCCAAGACGTGCAGAATGGTGATGGATAGGAGGATCAATGCGGTTAGAATTTCAAGAGTGGCCACCTACTTCAAAGAGAGAATTTTTCCCTAGATGCTTTCATGGGACCCGCATCTGACATATACACTTTTCAATTTTTGGATGCACTTATTGCACTTCCAACATCCAACCTTATCCCGAAAGAGAAAGAGACCAGCAACATATGGAAAATGAAAAAAAATTATCACCAGGGATTTGCCGGTCTAGTTTAAGTAATCAGAAGATTTACTCTAACATCTAGCACGACATGATATCCCGTCGTGGACTATAAATGACAGCCCAGCAGCCACCCCACTCCATGATCTTCTAAAAATTCTATCCCCTCCTTCTCCCACCATGATCACTGCCCCCTCCAAGCTCCTCGTCTCTGACATAGCCCAAACTTGCAGCTCCGTCCCCTCTAACTTCATTCGTCCAATCTCCGACCGCCACAATCTACATGGTGTGAAGACCTCGGACGCATCAATCCCCCTCATAGACCTTCAAGGACTCACTGGCCCTGGCCGCAGCAAATTAATCAAAGAAATTGGTGCTGCATGCCTAAAGGATGGATTCTTCCAAGTACCAAACTCTTTGTATACCTTACAGATATCTTGGTGCAATCCCTCCTAATCTAACAGAGATTAATATTATTCTTGTAGGTCAAGAACCATGGCATCCCTGAGTCGGTGATCGACAACATGTTATGTGTATCAAAGGAATTCTTCCATTTGCCAGAGCATGAAAGACTGAAGAACTACTCAGATGACCCCATGAAGACGTCTAGACTCTCCACCAGCTTCAACATCAAAACTGAGAAGGTTGGCAGCTGGAGGGACTACTTGAGGATCCATTGCTACCCTCTCGAAGATTTCATTCATGAGTGGCCCGACAACCCTCCATGCTTCAGGTGTAAATTTCCCTTTTATTCCGTAGAAGAATTTCTTTTTCATTGCACTACAATGATCATGGTAACCATGCATGCACCATATTCTATTGCAGGCAAGTCGTGGGTGAGTACTGTAAAAATGTAAGAGAGCTGGCTCTGCGAATTTTGGAGGCTATTTCAGAGAGTTTGGGTCTGGAAAAAGACTTCATGAATAAGGCGTTAGGCAGCCATGGACAGCACTTGGCCATAAACTACTATCCACCATGCCCGCAACCGGAGCTGACATACGGATTACCAGGCCACAAAGATAACAACGTCATCACTCTCCTGCTGCAAGATGGAGTTTCTGGCCTGCAAGTGCTTCATGATGGGAAGTGGGTCACCGTTAACCCTGAACCGTATAACTTGGTAATCAACCTTGGCGATCAGATACAGGTAGGGTATCCTTTGAAAACTTGATAAAGAATTGTTTCATGCAAATCACTAGTTAATTATTTATAAGCTTGATGTCCTTTTCTTCTTTTCTTATTCCTTTCTTGATGGACCTAAATTGAACCTGAAGTCAATCCTCCACCTCTTTCATCTAAGCTTCAAAAAGCTTATAGACATGACACGTTTTGCATTATTGCAGAGGATCTGGAAATAGACCTGCAAATAGATCTAATTAATTTACTTGCTCATATTCTTTTTTTCCACTAAGAACGGATTGGATAAATATGAACACAAGAAGATGATTATCCATATCTATATCTATTTATCTATCTGTCTATCTATCTAAGTCAATTTTTGATGTTCTGGTTAGTCTTTGGAATTGCAAGACAAATGATGTTCGTTTTTTTTCCCCCTTAATCCCTGCCTTGCCTTCTCTTGATAGAGTGGTTTTCAGACAGTCTCAAAAGTGGGACTAGAGGCCCAATTAGTTCAATCAAGCATCCTTATGGAAACTAGATCAGCACTAGATGCCATTGTAACAGTCTATAATTTTAATGGCATCTTAATCTTCATATGGTTAATTACTTTTCGACAGGTACTCAGCAATGGCAAGTACAACAGCGTGCTCCACCGAGCAGTAGTTAACAGCAATTCTGAGAGGATCTCAATTCCTACTTTCTACTGTCCATCTCCTGATGCCGTGATAAAACCACCAGAATCACTTGTTGATGAAGAGCACCCTTCAATCTATAGGAGCTTCACCTATGCAGAATATTATGAGAAGTTTTGGGACCACGGATTGAATTCCGAGAGCTGTCTTGACTTGTTTAAAGCCGGCTAGGCTAGTAGTCATGCAGGACATGTACATGCGACAAGCCTTACCATGCGTACGTGACGCTGGTGAAAAAATTCTGAAGGTCTTAAGATCCAATAACACACCTTATCTTGGTTGTTTTCTCTTGTTTTGCTTTCCAAAGTGTTGAAAGCTTGCTTTGGAATTTGACGGTTTGGTTCAACTACAGTAGCACGGAAACTCTAGTTACAAGTCTGATACTTTGCAATCAATCCGAGGAACAGTCCTCAACAGGAGATAGAAGGAGATACGACACTCAGACGCTAGCGGGATTAATTTAGAAGACTTTCTGTGGGCAAGTCTGAGAGCGGGCAAATTTGACCCATGAATAGTTCGGGGCCATGATCTCATGGATAGAGGAAGGAAACCATCTTATATTTTTTTTGGTAAGCAAAATGAGAATTAGGAGGAGATGACCTCAGCGCAGCCACCACCCCTAGATGTGGTCATAGGGCCCCAACCTTCATTGGAGAATGTTCAACGGGGAGAGAGTGACCCCGGCGTAGCTACCGTCCCTGGGTATGACCATAGGATCCCAACCTCCACGGGAGAATATTCGATTCAGAGAACGAGTTTGAGGAAGAATTTTTTTCTCCACCATATGAGCTAAATTCAATGGATGAGTACGTCATCCCAGCATCATTGAAGGTCGAAAGATCAGATACTGCTTTCAGTCTCTGTGTCGAGGCTGCCAAACAAGAATGCCTCAAGTCATTCTCTTGTTGGCATTTAATCACGCAATTCGCGCCTCGAACTGATCACATGGGTGGAAGGCAAAGCCGCTCCACCGGTCTACTACCTCAGTGGCAATTATCTTATATATTAATCACATAGAAACAAACACTTTAATAACAAGATATTATTAAAACGAGAGTTGATGGCTTTCACATGATTGCTGTAAAATTATCGAATTTTGAGGAACAAGGATATTGTTATAAAATAATAAAATGCTTGTTACAAAATGATAAAATTAAACTAAGAATACTGCCAATTATGAAATTAATTGTACTGCCAATTATGCATGATACTGCGAAAACCATTTCCCATTTCCACTCAGATTAGGGATTATAGAGAAATTAATGCACTTCTCTTAGAAAGTAATTCCAAAATTTGAGCTAGGAAAGAGACAAAACTGCCATGTCATCAGGTGAGAGAGATCTATTATTGTTTATCGCTGTGGTCTATCATCTACTCCAATGCACAGCTTCAAGGTGAGTGGGGTTACCTGTATTGTGAATATAGGTAGCTATCAAATATCCAAACATGACACATGGTGTATAGCATGCAATGTGATATAATACATCACATCCTATTTTGGCAGTCATCCATCTCCATGCTCGGGTGAGATGGTGGCCATCAAGTAACCCTTTATTTATGAAAATTACAGTGACCCTACGGATGATAACTTCCGACACTTTATTTGTCAAGGTTGTGTCTTATTTTTAATTATTGCGGTCAATTCTCTATCGTTTATCGTCAGTAATGAATACCTGTAAAACAGCATCCTCACAGATCGAAATTATATTCGACGGAGATCCTCCGATGCTGAAGTCAAAGCGAGAATTGATGAATAGTAGTAGATTTGAGTAACGAGTATAGCAGAACTCTGGCTAGAAGTATCTTACCAGTACTGTTCCTTTATCCTCCTTTTATAGATAAATCTGATGTAACCGTCGAGCACGTAGTCTCATTTTTTATGGTGCTAAATTATCGATCATAATTGTGGAGTTAGTGGGTCGTTAATTTTCAGTAATTGCTGTGACACATAGTTGATAACCGTTCATAACTATTATAGCACGTTGAGCAGATTGACTGACTATATGTCGGTTATCTTGGTATGTCGATAGAACGTCTGAGTGACCATCGATTAGTAGTTCTGATATGCTGACGGTCTCAAATCGAAGATTGTTCTGCTATTGGTCGGTAGTAGTCGAGTGTCAATCAGTTCGCTGACCATGTATCGGTGTCAGCTGATGCATAGTCGAAATTGTATGTTTGGTCGATCGACCTTTGTTGAGTCGGATATCGGGGGTTGGTTGACTTGAGTCAGGGGTCGATTGACTTACCTCAATAGTTGCTCCCCACTCCCAAGTCCAAGGTGATGTGACATGTGCCACCACGTGGTTTGTCACGTTGGATGAAGGGAGTCTTTTCATGTGATATCGAATCCCGATTTGGTTGCTAGCTTCTTCGGGATATGAGCGTCGGCTGCTTTGTCGTTTTGGTGAGTACAAAATCATCATTAGACTGTCACACTGATAGGACGATTCGGTATCGGATGTCAGTGTCAGATATTGTTTTGAGAAGGCGAATCGACATCGAACGATATGATTCTGACTAGTAGATCTTTGCCATATGTCCGAATGTCATTGCGTCAGAGCTATTCACTCGGATAGTGGTGACATGACTCGATCTGGAGTAGGTGCGTCAAACTGTTCGATCAATGATTGGCCTAGATGTCACCACGTGTTAACATCTGGAGAGATCTTGGTTTGAGTGCTTCGATCCTGGCCGTTGAGGGATCCTATATATATAGGATCGCTTTCTGCCAACTTTTATTTTTTATTTGTCTCTTTTGCTGCAAAAGCTCTGCCAGAGGATCTTCTAGCGTTTGAAGATTCTTCCTTTCTCGTCTTTTCTTTTGAGTTTTAGGCTAAGTCTTCTGTCTTCAAGTCGTCCTTCATCTCTTTTAGCCTCTTTTCTTTTCAATGGCTAGGGGTTCTTCTTCTCGGGATGGTCGGTTGGAGAATCCGACTGACGACTCTCTATCGGGTCTGAAAGTGGAGGCTTCTTCACTTTCGGAATCGAACGTCGACCGACTTCAAGGGCAATATCGCATCTCAGAGCAGTATCAGCTTTTTGCCCCTGGCATCGATGGTCGGGTGAATGCCCCTCCTTCGGGCCAGGTGGCCTTTTATGTTAAAGATCTTTGGATGGCTCTTTGATTTCTGATTTTGGAGTTCGTTCGAAATATTTTGGACTACTACGATCTCTGCCCTGCTCAACTAACATCGAATTCGATTCGACTAATAATCGTTTTGCTTTGTTGTGTCGGTTATTGTCGATCGTACCTCATCCTTCTCTTTTTCGTGCTTTCTTTATCCTTCGACCTCATCCCAAGGTCAGGGATTGGTGGTTCTTCAACCTTCGAAAAGATCTTTCTTTTATTATCGATCTTCCATCATCCATCCATGGGTGGAAGAACCAGTTCTTCTTTACTTCTTCCTCTCTTCCTTGGAGTTTTCCTTCTCGTTGGAGCAATCCAAGAATCGGTCTCAACGATAACAATCGGGTGGAGATCGACGATCGAGAGGACTTCCATCGGCTAAAGGATATTGTGGTCCCACCGCAGAGGGAGCTTATAACCGAACAGGTTCTCTATGACATTGGCCTTACTTCGGTCGCCAACTTAGGTATAGTATAGTCGATCATTTCCAACTTTATTCTTCCTTTGTTTCTGGATTATGTTAACTTTTGTTCTGATTGCAGCCATACAGCCGAGGGCATGAGTGTCGCTCGCCAACGTTCGTCAGCATGCTGCCAGAAAGAGGGCAGCGACTGAGGCTGGACCTTCCCGACCATCGAAGAAGAGTTGAGTTATAGCTTCGATGTAGGCTCCAATTGCTGCTTCAACGCAAGCTCCAATTGCTGCTTCAACACCGGGTCCAGTTGCTGCTTCGACACAAGCTTGAGCTGCTGCTTCAATGCCGACTGAGGAACCTGAGGTACCATCGGTTCCTAAGCCGGTCCTGGCATTGTCAGCCTCGACAGCACTTCTCATTGCGCCATCCACAGATGGGGTGGCGAGAGAAGGAATTGCCGCAACAGAGTTGGTAGCTCCATCATATGAGGAGGTTCGGGCTGAGGTGGAGGTTGCGACTGAACCCAAGCATTCAGCGGCTACGTCAGTTGCTCCTTTGGCAGGAGTTTCTCTAACACAATCCAGTTCAAGTTTTTTCGCGCTTTCAAATATGGGGCTGCCGACAGGAGATCGGAGAAAAGCTCCGATGACTTCGACAGACGATGCAGCATCGGAAGGCCACACAGTCCATTTTAACCTTGTGGTGCCCGGAGATGAGTCGGTCCTGATCGATCCGACATTGGCCAAGCGGCTTCTCCATGTCGCTATTCTCCTGACTGATTGGAAGAGTCGAAGAAAAAGGACAGTGGTCGAGATGTTCTCATTTTTTTATCCGATGATAGTCGGGGTAAGTTGTTTTACTCCTTCTCTTTTCTTTTTTTTTTTTTAAATATATATCTGATCCGACTCATCTTCTGTTTGTAGCTGATCTATGACATGTCTGCTTTGAAAGTTGGCTATGAGAAATTTGACGACTTCCGTCGATCGTAGATGAATAAAGTGGCGGTCATCGATGCTGAGAAGGTGACTGTCCTTAAACAGCTTAAGTCGGCAGTTGAGCGGGAGGCCAAGCTTCAGCAGGAGATCTCCTGATTGACTGACGACTTGAAATCTTCTGGAGCCGAACTTGAGTCATCTTGTCAAAATATTTTGACTTTTGAGTTGAAGGTTAAGAGCAAGAAACACTCCATCCATCGACTTCGACAGGAATGAGATGGATGTATTACCGAACTCAAAGCCGAACATAGACGACATCAGGCCAATCTGGAAAGGCTAGCACTGGTCGAAGAAGAGCCATCTTTCACACAAGCCAATGCTGAGTTGGCATGAGCCGATACTGAGCTGGTGAAGGCGGAAGTGGAGTCGACGAGGGAGGCGTTAAGTCGAGTGATCGAGGACTTCAAAGATTTAGAAGAATTTAAGGAAAAGATCCTCGAAGATGGATTCGTCTCTTACTGCGTCCGGTATGAAGACAGTCGAGACGCCATCGAAAAATTATATCCGAATCTCGACTTGAGCAGCATCGTTCCTCCAGGGTCGGAAGATGGAGCTGCTGAAGAAGATGCAGTGTCGGCTGAAAGAAGAACACCGACACCACCACCACCAGAAATCATCCAAATCTCCGAAGCTACTCCAGAGCAAAGAGATAAAGATGACGACGAAGTTTGATCGATGTAGTTTTATTTTCTTTTTGTAATCAGACACTTGTAATCGAACTTCGATCTAATTTTGTAACCTCTTCATAATGAATGAAAAAAATTTTTCTTTAAGACTTCTGTCTGATTGTGCTTGTCTGCAATGCAAATTGTTTAACTATCGAATATTAATCGACGAACCGATCATTCAATAGAAACTTGTAGAATCACCTATTAGTCGCATAGTTCTTTTTGACATACTTTAAGAATTAGGATAAACAATAATAAGTTGAATACCCTGAGTCCGACGATTAATCAGTTTGTACATCATGTTGTTTGATAATTGATGGCAAGCCGAATATCTTTCGACTGACCATAGCGAGTCGATATAATTTCAATCCGACCTTGATCGTATTGGCATAATGTTTCACTTAGGTAAGACTAAGTCAGCATGCTAGTCTTTTGACTATGATCGACTTTTATAGTGAAAACTGAAATATATTTAATATCGGGACATAGTCGGTACTCGGCTTTTATAGTGGAAAGTCAGAATATATTCAATATCGAGACATAGTCGGTATGACGATCTTTACAACGAAAGTTGATGTAATTAATGTTGATTTTTATAGTGAAAAATCGAGATACATTCTGCGTTGAAGCATAGTCAATAGTTCGGCTTTTACAGTGAAAGCCGACATATAATCGATGATTGATGGAAGTTGATCGAAACTTGTGATTTTGAAATTCTAAAATTCTGTATTTCATTCTGAACAATATGTACATAGGTAATTTTATTGATGATATATCTTTAAATTATTAGCATTTTATGTTCGAAGAATAGCTGACCTTTTAAGTGTTTCTAGTCGATATGCATCCGGTCTGAGTGTTTTAGCTATTCTATAAGATCCTTCTCAATTTGGAGATAATTTTTCTTGATCCAAAGATTTTGAGACTTCTGCTTTCCTTAGGACCAAGTCTCCTGATCGAAAGACTTTCGGTTTGACTCTTGCATTATAGTACCGGACTACTCTTTGCCAATATGTAGCCATTCGAATTTGAGCTTGCTGTCTTGGCCACATTCAACCATCAAAAAATCATCATGTTGGTGTATTTCATCCATGAAAAAGAGTGGGACTTTTGGGAGTAGATCTAAATCAGCTGTCTGACATTCAAGATTGCTCGGCTCACTGTATTGTTTGATCCTTATTGATGGCAATCCGATCTCGAGCGAGATCATCGCTTTTATTCCATAGGCTAAATTGAATGATGACTCTCTTATCAGAATACAAGGAGTTATTCGGTATACCCATAAGATCGGATATAGTTCTTCTATGCAAAGACCTTTAGCTTCATTCTGTCGGATCTTAAGTCCATGCAGAATTGTTCGGTTGGTTACTTCCACCTCTCCATTTGATTGTGGATGGCCGACTGAGGTGAGTTTGTGTGTAATATGAAATTTTGCATAGAATTCTTTAAAGTTTTGATTGTTGAATTACCGACCATTATCAGTAATGATGATGTGTGGCAAACCGAATCTGTATATGATTGATTTCTGAATGAAGTTTTCTATCTTATTTTTGATAATTTATGCCAGAGATTCAGCTTCTATCCATTTGATGAAGTAGTCGATAGCAACCATAATAAATTTTTTCTGACCAGATGTCGGGAGAAAAGGATCAAGTATGTCAATTCTCCACTGTGCGAAGGGTCATGGTGCAACAATTGATGTAAGCTGGCTAGCTGGTTGGTGCTAGATATTTGCATATTTCTGGCATGGTTCACACCTTCAGACAAGCTCAGCTGTATCTTTCTTCATAGTGGGCCAGTAATATTCTTATCATAAAACTTTGTAGGCTAATGATTTGCCCCTCAAGTGATTTTCGTAAATCCTTGCGTGAACTTCTCAAAGTGCATAGTCGGCATCTGTTGGTTTTAAACACTTTAGTAAAGGAAGAGAGAATGACCTTTTGTAGAGATGACCATTCATCATAATATATTGAGAGGCCGTCCATCGGAGTCATTTGACTTCTGAGGGATTCATAGGAAGAGTCCCATTTGTCAAGTACTGGACGATCGGACCCATCCAGCTTGGTTCAATAGTGAGCTGTAATACCTCCTCAACCTTGTCGATACTCGACCGTTTGAGATATTCAACGAATGTCTGATCCAGCGAGTTGAAAGAAATAGTTGCAAGTTGGGAGAGTATGTTGGCTTAAGCATTTTCAGTTCTCAGAATGTGAAAGATCTCAAAGTATTTCAAGATAGATATAAGATCCTTCACCTTTTGAAGATACTTCATCATGATTGGGTCTCGAGCTTCAAATTCATCCTTGACCTATTCAGTAATTAATTGCAAATCGGTAAAGACCTTCAAACTGTCGATGTCATGTTCCTTGGCGATCTTCAAGCCGACTAAGAGTGTTTCATATTCGACTTGATTATTCGATGCTTTGAAGTTGAACCGAAGGACATATTCAGTGACCACTCCTTCAAAATTTGAAAGAATGAGACATGCTCCACTGCCCCGCGCATTAGATGCTCTATCAATGTGCAGCACCCAAGTTGACTTTAGGTCAGATTTGGGAGTCACGATCTGCTTTATTGTATCATCAATTTCATTCTCTAATTTATTATCGGATACTGTATATTCGACGATGAAGTCGGCTAGAATTTATGCCTTCATTGACGGGCGTGTGCGATATTGTATGTTGAATTCGTCAAGTTTTACTATCCACTTTGCCATTCGACCCAAAGTATCAGGTCGATACAAGATTGTCTTCAACGGCTGATCGGTTAAGACCACAATCAGGTATGCTTGAAAGTATGGGCAAAGCTGTTGCGATGATATAATCAGAGCATAGATCATCTTCTTCATTTTTGAATCAAAATGTAGATCAACTTCTCTGCTCTTGAATACCTCACTTCGGCATTATGTAGCACCTTGCTGTGTAGTAGATCGATCATTGGATTCGATTTTCATCTTCTTGGACGAGCACCGAACTGATCGCTTTAGTCGAAGTTGCCAAATAGAGATACAGTATTTCTCTGACTTTTGGTTTTATGAGCAGAGATAGAGAAGTCAAGTACTTTTTCAAGTCTTCAAAGGACTGTCGGTATTCATCTGACCATGAGAAGTCCTTCATTTGTCATAAAGTCTTGAAGAAAGGCAAACATCTTTTAGCCGACCTAGAAATAAATTGACTGAGTGTAGCAACTCTTCTATTAAGTTACTGTATCTCTTTTTTGAAGCTCAGATGCTTCATGTTGATAATAGTTTTTATCTTCTCGGGATTAGCCTCTATTCCTTATTGTGATACAAAAAATCTAAAAAATTTCTCAGAAGTCACCTCGAATGCATACTTAGTAGGATTCAACTTCATCTGGTGTCGTCGAAGTGTTCTAAAGGCTTCTTCCAGATCTCAAACATGCTCTGAAGCTTGGAGACTTTTCACCATCATGTCGTCCACATATACCTCCATGTTTCGCCTGATCTGTGCTTTGAAGATCTTATTGACAAGCCATTGATAGGTGGCTCCGATATTTTTCAAATCAAAAGGTATCACTTTATAATAGTATATGACTTTATCGATTATGAAGGTTGTGTGCTCCTCATTTTCTGGCACCATTCGAATTTGATTATATCCAACTAAGGCATCCATGAAGCTTAAAAGTCGATGGCCTGAAATTGCATCAACCAGTTAGTCAATCTTTGGTAATGAAAAGCTGTCTTTTGGACAAGCCTCATTCAAATCTGTGTAGTCGATACAAATTCTTCATTTTTCATTGGCCTTCCTCACCATTACCACATTGGTAAGCCAATCGGGATAAGTAGCTTCTCTAATAAAGCTTGCTGTGAGGTGCTTGTCGATCTCTTCGTCAATGACCTTCTGTCTTTCAAGGGCAAAAGATCGTTTCTTCTGTCTCACTGGCTTGATATTTAGATTGATGTTGAGTCGGTGAGTTATTACATATGGAGGGATGCCTGACATGTCGGTGGCCGACCAAACGAAGATGTCGGCATTTGCTCTTAGTAGATTTATTAATTACTGTCGCTCCAGATCAGACAACTGCAATCTAATTTGGACCATATTTTCTGAATCTTCTTCTTTTAGTGGGATGGAAACCTGTTATTTAGCTGGTTCACCCCTCTCTTGATTCTCTCTTTGGTCCAACTTGTCGATGGGTAGAGAGTCTTCAGGTTTAATATTTTGAGTGAAGATTAAGAAGCAGCATCGAGCAAACTGTTGGTCTCCATGTATTTCTCCGACTCCATTTCTTGTCAAAAATCAGACCAATAAATGGTATGTTGAGACCATCTCTCTCAATGCATTAAGGCTAGGTCATCCGAGTATGGCGTTATAGGCCGAAGGAACTCAGACAACCATGAATATCACAAAAATAGTGCTCTGTAGTAGTTCAGTTCCCACGGTTAAGAGAAAAAAAATTTTCTTAGTCACAGCATCTTCAGTAAAATCGACCAATGGCGTCAAAACTCTTCTGAGTTGATCAGTCGGTAGTCGCATTTGAGAGAAAGTCGAGTAAAAATAAAATATCAGTCAAACTTTTATTATCTACAAGGATTCTTTTTACATCATAATTTGCTATTATTGTAGAAACAACAACAGCATCATCATGGGGAGTTTGAATTTTTTGAACATCCGCTTTTGAAAAAGTTATTACATCGTTGAGTCATCGCCTTTTTGCCGACTCTTCTTCAGAAGTTGCCCCCCCAATTCGGTCATCCAGAGATCATATTGATTACTCCTACAGTCGGCTGATTATTGATAGCTTCCTCAGTTTGCGGTTGAGGACATCGATCGACAGGAGGTTGAGTCGGCGGATCTCTTTGATACTTTTTGAGGTAGTCTCATCGGATCAGGACCTCTATCTCGTCTCTGAGCTAGATGCATTGTTCGGTATCGTGATCGTGATCATGATGAAACTGATAGTACTTTCTTCGATCATCATTCCTCGAAGGTGCCTTTATCGATGGGTGTCGTAGGTACTCTGCTCCTTCGATCTCTATGAGAATCTGCGCATGAGGAGTAGAGAGAGGAGTATAGGAGTCATACCTGTCATAGTTCAATTTTGGGCCATAGTTCGATTTCGAACTCCGTCGTTGAGGTGAAGCTCGCTTATTAGAGGGTGACCGATTTGATTCGGTTGGAGCTTCATCTTTCTTTTATTTTTTCTTTTAACTTTTGCCTTCTGTCTATCAGCGGTCAGAAGTAGCCTTGTTTGCACGGATATACTTGTACACGCATTCGAGAAGTTCAGCATAGGTCCCGAGAAGAGTCTTGTCTAAAGAGTAGGAGAACTTGGATCCCCTCAGTCTCCTCTTCATGGCCGATATGTCATGTCTTCGTTGAGGTCCCTGACCTCAAGTGTGGCCGTATTGAAATGGGCCATAAAGTCTCTTAAAGTCTTAGTCTCTTCTTGTTTGATTGAGAAGAGACTGTCGGATATTCGTGGCACCCTTCGGCTAGTGCTGAAGTGAGCCACGAAGGAATGCTTGAGCTACTCGAAGGAATCGATGCTTTCCGACTGAAGTCCGAAATATCAGGCCCAAGTAGCTTAGCAAGTGTTGCCAGGAAGTCGATACATAAGAGGACATCGGTTGCCCTCTGGATCATCTTGAGAGCTTTATAGCTCTTAAGTGGTCGATTGGGTCGGTGGAGCCATCGTATGCTTCTACTTGTGGCATCTTGAATCGAGACAGGATCGATTCATCCAAGATGTGTCGAGAGAGAGGTTGGATGGTATGGAAGTCGTAGTCGCTGGAGGATTTCTGACCTTCCACCTGCAGTCGAGCAAGTCGGTGCTTGATTTTTCAGAACTTGCATTCATAGTCGTCTAACCACTGTTGCTGGGAGACTCCAGAGGTGGAACCTCTCAATGAATTTGAAGGAGAAGCGGAAGGCATCCGTGGCCGTTTCTCTTTCCTAACACTGTGGAGATAGGAAGGAGAGGGAGAACGTCACGAGTGGTGGGTGGCACGATGAGAGTGCCGAGAATATGATCTTCGATCTTAGTGAGAGTGTCGAGACGATCGCTTTGGGGAAGGAGAAGGTGATCACCATGGAGGACGGCGGTTGTGCCTGGAAGGCACTGACTGTGCCACCGGTTGTTCCGCCAATGGCTGCTGTTGCTGCTGGGTTTGCTGCTGTTGGAGGCTTTTAACAGCCTCCGTTAAAATATTCTTCTGCTGCATAAGTGCAGCGATCTGAACATCTGTGGTGACCACGGGACATGAGAAACTAGGCTCTGCTACCCGAGGTGGAGGAGAAGGATCTTCTTGACGAAAAAAGTGCCTCACCGAATCGATTGAAAGTTGGGCTCTGATTTTTGGTATGATTGATTGCAGATATCTCTCCCTACCTAACGCACCAATCTGTTGCAGCCAATTCTCTATCGCCTGTCGTTGGTGATGAGCACCTGCAAAATAGCATCCTCACAGATCGAAGTTGTGTCTGGTGGGGATCCTTCGATGCTTAAGTTGGAGCGAGAATTAATGAACAGTAGTAGATTTGAGTAACGAGTATAGTAGAGCTCTGGCCAGAAGTGTCTTACCAGTACTGTTCTCTTATCCTCCTTTTATAGATGAATCTGATGTAACCATCAAGCACGTGGTCTCACTTTTTATGGTGCTAAATTATCGATCCATAATTATGGAGTTAGTAGGTTGTTAATTCTCAGTAATTATCGTGACACGTAATCGATAATTGTTCATAATGGTTACAGCACGTTGAGCAGATTGGCCGACTATATGTCAGTTATTTTGGTATGTCGATAGAACGTCCGAGTGACCATCGGCTAGTAGTTCTGATATGCCGACGATCTCAAATTGGAGATTGTTCTACTGTTGGTCGATAATAGCTGAGTGTTAATCAGTTTGCCTATCATGTATCGGTGTTAGCCGATTCATAGTCAAAATTGTGTGTTCGATCGGTCGACCTTTGTTGAGTCAGATGTCGGAGGTTCGTTGACTTGAGTTGGGGGTCGATTGACTTACCCCAACATTAATAATTATTAAGAATTAATTTTGATGATCACAAACTATTTGAAGAGATTACTAATAAATTTTTATCTTTAGAGAATATTTTAGTGATATTTTAGGTAGTCTAAAATATTGAGTTTGAAAAGCTCCATCAAATGTGCCAAAGTTGATGTTTCTGCAAGTTGAAGCCTTTTGAAAGTATCAAATTGATTCAAATTCATTTAAAAATGTTTGATAGTGTTCTGATAAGTTTTAGACTTTAAATATATGAAAAATTGGGTTGGAACAAAATGGGATGATCCGATTGGATCATCTTCTTCCATTGGGTACCCGGCACGCTTTGTTTTTGGCTTGTGGCACGTAGTGGGACGACCCATTGGATGACCCCTGAGACTCTAAGACCAAAACAGAGAGTTTATTTTTCAGACTGGCCAAATAAGATGACCCATGGGACCTTCCAATCGCAGTGGGACGACCAATGGGACGTCCCATTCTGGGCGAACCTCGTAACGGCTAGTTTTTAACTTGTTTTTGGTGTATTTAATATGTATTAAATACTCTCTAACGGCTCTTAACCGATACTAAGATACTCTCAAGTCCAAATGAAGGCTATAAATACTCTCTAAAGGTGAAAAATCAACCATGATTAATGCATTCAAGCTCACATTCGTGAAAGTGAAAGAAATCCCTAAAAAGAGAGGAAAAAAGCAATCAATCAGCTCACCAACTACTCTCCAGCTGCATTCAAGTGTGTCAATCATTTGAGGGTGTTCAGAAGAAAAGAAGACAAGGGATCAAGAGAAGACCACCAACTAAGGAAAAGCCAAGTAAAGAAAAAGAGTAGCTCGTCATCTGTTACGAATGCAAGAAGCCGAGCCACTTCAGATCGGACTGTCCTCAGCTCAAGAGAGGTCAGAAGAAATTCAAAAAGAAAAAGGCAATAATGGCTACATGGAGTGACAGTGATGACTCCACCACAGTGAAGAATTTCATAAAGAAGCCAACCCAAGATTTTTCATACTATGCCGAACCAGTCAGTACACCCCGTATTGTACCAAACCGATGGAGAATTGACACGATTCGATCGGTAAATTTGGTACACAGACGGTACGAAAAGAAAAAAGAAAGAAAGTGAGAAAGTGAGAAAGAGAGAGAGAGGAGGAGAGGGAGGGAGGTGGGAGCTGTCGGAGGCCAGCGGTGGCCGGCTGCGACTGTCGGAGGGCTTCTGAGCTCCGTATCGTCCGATAGAGCTTTCAAGAGAGTGAGAAAGAGAGAGAGAGCACTCGAAGGGGGGGCGAGGGACCTACCAGATGGACGGTGCCTCCATCGTGAGGGCTCCGATGGCCGGCGAGCCGACGCCAACGGCTTGAGGACGATTGAGCAGGCGGAGCCGTGGACTTCTTCTTTTTCGAAACAGACAACCATCTGTTTCGATTTTTTATTTTTTTTTAATTTTAAACTTATGAAATTGGCAACCTAGTTGCCGACTTAAGAAATTTAAAAAAAATATATAAAAATCATGAAGCCAGCAAACTATTTGCCGGCTTCACTTAAAACTAGATTTTTTTAAAAAAATTATGAAACAGGGGCGATGTCTCTGTTTCACGTCTGCGGTACTGCGTGTATGGACTGCACCCTCCGATGACCACAACGATCAATCAGAGACTGTCCGACGGCCCCACCGGCTCCTTCCCCTTCCTTTTTTCTTTCTTCCTCTTTCTCTCTCTCTATTTCTCTCTTTTTTTCTTCCAGTTCGGGTCCGCTTCCTTCGTCAGTTTGGTACGGTATGAAATCATATCGAACCATACCATCAGCCAATCGATACGGCTGGCGATACCAATTCAGCATACTTTGAGCCAACCTGTACCTTATGGCATATGAAAATGAGGTAACCCCAAAAGTTAAAAATGAATTTTCTTATGATGAACTGTAAGAAGCTTTTCATGAACTTTTAAATGATCTAAGAAAATTAAGATTGAAAAATAAAAATTTGAAATTAAAAAATCAAGCATTATCTAAAGAAAAAAAAGAAGTAGACAGCAAAAATAAAGATTTAGAAATAAAGTATCAATCTCTATTGAAGAAAAAAGATGAAATTTCAAACTTAAACAAACTCTTGTAAAGAAAAATCAAGATCTAAAAGAAGAAGTAACCAAATTGAAACCAATAGTTGATAGATTTACTCTAAGTTCAAATAAACTTTAAATGATTATTGATAGTCAAAGAGTTGTGTATGATAAAGCCAGACTTGACTATAATACTCTTAAAAAATAAAAATTTTTAAAAAATATTTTTGTTAATGCATCTATGAGTAAATTGTCAAATTTTACTTATTTTAAATATGGCAAAGTAGAATATAAAGCTTATACATACTCATCAAACAAATTTACTGATACAAATGTTAAGAAAATATGAGTTCCAAAAAAAACTATTGTGACTAATCCCAAAGGATTCAAGTTTGCTTGGGTACCTAAAGTTAAAACTTGACTTTATGTGTGCTGGTACATCTTGCATCCCAAGTGACAAAATGGAAGTGGTATTTTGATAGTGGATGCTCAAGACACTTGACCGGTGATGAATCTCAATTCATCATATTGGAAGCTTAAAATGGAGAGATAGTCATCTTTGGAGATAATGATAAAGAAAAGATCATCGACATAGGTAACATTGGTAGCACTCCCTCCACTTATATTAAAAATATGTTATTTGTAGATGGTCCTAAGCACAATCTTTTAAGTATTAGTCAATTATGTGATAAAGATTATAAAATAATTTTTGAATTATTTATGTACATTGTACCTAGTCCTTTTGATGACAGTACTAGATTCATTGCGCATAGGCTTGGTAATATTTACATGGTTGATTCGGATAATCTTTCCATATAAAACATGTAATGTCTTGTGGCTTTGAATGCTAAAATCAATGAGACTAGTGGTACTGTAGGCTTGTACATATTAGTATGTACACACTATTTAAAATTATTAAAAAAAAATTGATTTTTTATTTATCGAAAATAAGTTTTGACAAAGATAAAATTTGTGATGCATGTCAATTAGGTAAACAAACAATAGTTTCTTTTAAAGCTAAGAATATTGTGTCAACTTCTAAACCTTTAAAACTTCTATATATGAATTTATTTGGTCCTACAAGGAGAACTAGTCTAGGAGGTAAAAGATATGGTTTTATAATTATTGATGACTTTTTGCGTTTCATTTGGATCTTGTTTTTAGCATCTAAAGATGAAACTTTTTCAATATTTTCTAAATTTTATCGAAAAATTTTAAATAAAAAAGGTTTACCAATTATTTTAATTCATAGTGACAATGGTACTTAATTTGAAAATAAAGATTTTAAAAAATTTTATGATGAAAAAGGTATAGATCATAATTTTTCAGCAACTAGAACACCACAACAAAATAGAGTAGTAAAGAGAAAAAATAGGACTCTTGAAGAAATAGCCCGTACCATACTATGTGAGAGCAAGCTTCTAAATTTTTTTTGGATAGAAGTAATCAATACAGCATGTTACATCTTAAATCATACTTTAATAAGATCAATTTTAAAAAAAATATCTTATGAATTATGAAAATATAGAAAAGCTAACATAGGATATTTTCATATTTTTGGTTGTCGCTATTTTATTTTAAATAATGACAAAGATAGCTTAGGTAAATTTAATGCTAAATCTGATGAAGCTATCTTTCTTGGCTATTTTACTTCTAGTAAAGCTTTTAGAGTATTTAAAAAAAGAACACTAGCAGTGAAAGACTCAATTCATGTAGTTTTTGATGAAGCTAATGATCTTCCATCAAGAAAGAGAGAGGATGCTGATGATGCAGGTATCATAGAAGAAGGAATGAAAGAGCTCACCATCAATGACTCAAATGAGCGAAACGAAGGATAGTTGGAAGAAAAATATGAGGATGAAAGCATTAATGATCAAAATATTCAAGAACAACCTCAAGATACAAGTAATCTTCCAAGAGAATGGAGGTATGTCCATAATCACCCCAAAGAATTAATCCTTGGTGATCCAGCACAAGGGGTAAGAACTCGATCCTCTCTTAGATATGTATGTAATTATGTAGCTTTTGTTTCATACTTAAAATCTAAAGCAATAGAAGAAGCTGAACAGGACTATAACTGGATAATTGCTATGCAAGAAGAGCTAAGTCAGTTTGAAAGAAACAATGTATGGACTCTTGTTGCTAGACCTAAAAATCATCCAATAATCAAAATAAAATGGGTATATAGGAATAAATTAGATGAAGATGGTAATGTAATTAGAAATAAAGCAAGATTAGTTGCCAAAGGATATAATCAATAAGAAAGAATTGATTTTCATGAAATATTTGCATCTGTTGCTGGACTAGAAGCCATAAGAATACTGCTTGCTTATGCATATTTCATGAACTTTAAATTATTTCAAATGGATGTTAAAAATACTTTTCTAAATGGTTTAAAATAAGCTCCTAGGGCTTGGTATGAAAGATTAAGTAAGTTCTTACTAGAAAATAATTTTTCAAGAGAAAAAGTAGATGCAACTCTTTTTCTAAAAAGAAAAGATAAAAAAATTCTAGTTATACAAATATATGTTGATGATATTATATTTGGATCTACTATTGAAGCTTTGCATTAAGAATTTACCAAGCTCATACAGGAGAAGTTCGAGATGAGCATGATGGGAGAACTCACCTTCTTCAGACTCCAGATCAAGCAAATGAAGAAAGAGATCTCCATCATCCAAAGTAAGTACACAAGAGAACTATTAACAAAATTTAGAATGGAGAACTCCAAAAGTGTAAGTACTCCTATGACCCCTTCCTATAAATTAGATAAAGATGAACATGACAAAAATATTGATTCAAAATTTTATAGAGACATGATAGGCTCTTTGTTATATCTTACTGCCAGTAGACCTGATATAATGTTCAGTGTATGTATGTGTGCTAGATTTCAGTCAAATCTTAAGAAATCTCACTTAAATGCTGTTAAAAAAATTTTTAAATACATAAAAAAAATACAAAACCTAGGACTTTGGTTCTCTAAGCAATCTTCTATAGATTTAATAGGTTACTCAGATGCAGATTTTGTCGGATGTAGGTAAGATAGAAAAAGTACTAGTGAAATTTATCAATTTTTAAGAGTGAACTTAATCTCTTGATTTAGCAAGAAGTAAAATTCGATGACATTGTCTACGATCGAGGTCGAGTACATTACTGTCGGAAGTTGCTGTACGCAAATCTTATGGATTAAGCAACAGCTCATAGATTTTGAAATTGAACTTAAAAATATTTTCATAAGATGTGATAATATTAGTGCCATTAATTTGATCAAAAATCCAATCCAACACTCTAGGTCAAAACATATTGAAATTAGATATCATTTTATAAGAAAACATGTTCAAAATAATAATGTAGCACTTAAATACATATATACTAAAAAGTAATTAGCTGATATTTTTACTAAAGTATTAAATGAAGATAAATTTTATGAAATTAGAAAGGAATTGGGCATCTTAGATGCTTCTGCTTGATCTTCAATTATAATTTCACTCCCAAAATCTATTCAAAATCTCTTGACTTCATCATCTTAATTTTGGGAGGTATCTATCTTTTTTTAAAATTATTTTAAGTTAATTAAATAATCATCAATATTATTCAGATATGATCTCAAATTTTTTTCATTGAAATTCTCTATAAAAAATCATACCAAAATTTACATAAGCTCTATATGATCATCTCAGATCGATACAAGTATTTTTAATTTTTTTTAATTTTTTTCTTATTTTTGAATTATTCTTTCATTGCTTGATTTTTTCTCAGGATGGGACGGCCTATGGGGTGTCCCAATTGTTCGAGCAAATGAATTTTGTGTGAGCTGACCCATTTAAATTTCTCTCTTAAAACTTAAGTGGGGTGACTCATTTGCTATGCTTCTTCCTCCTCTTCTCATCCCAAATCGAAACCCTTCTCCAAACTCTCCACCAGCCACAATCTCCTAAATCCATCCCCTTATCCGCCTAAAAATCTTTGATTTCTATCTCAAAATTTAGTATAAACACATCCTCTTCGCATATCTTTGATCAAAACCCTCTCCTTCTTACTCTCCATCAAAACCTTAGGCCCTAATCTTCAAAATTCGAGACAATCATCTCAAAATCCCTTACTTCTCTTCATTTCCATCCTTCCTTCATCCTCCTCTATTCTTTTGATCGGTTCTCTTGTTCTCATTGGGACAATGGTCCCCAAGATGCGGTTGCCACAGAGAAGGAAGTCAGCGAGATCTTTGGAGGCTGAAGAAAGAAGGAAGAAGACTGCTCAAGTTTCAGTTCAAGCCTCTCCTCCTATAACCCCAAGTAAGATCCCTCTGTCTGCAAAAAAAGTTGCCTTGGGAAGAAATGTTGATTTTTGGTTCTTAAGAAGTGATAGATTTACTATTGATGAAAAATTAATCAAACAAGGGTGGAGATTTTTTTATAGTTTGTCTGAGCCCATATACATTGATCTGGTCAAGGAGTTTTATTCTAATCTAGTTTTCACTGATGGGATTCTAAGATCAATAGTTAAGGGTGTCCAAATTATACTAAATGCTCCTAGACTGGATAGACTTCTTCAGATGTCCTGTGAAGGTAGTTACCTCGATGAGCTTCCAAGAAAAAAAATCGGGCTCAGGACCATTTTAGGAAGAGAGGATGTGGAGCGGTTTATGAAAATTGAGGCTAAAGATTTGAGTGTGGAGATGAGATTGCTCCATCACATGATTTTTAGAATCTTCTTCTCTACAGGAAGAAGATATGATTTGATAACTGATCGAGACATCTGTTTGATGCATCATGTAGTCTCTGAGTCTCCACTAAATCTGTCATTTCTGATGATTGATGCCATGAGGGATGCTTTGAATAGATCCAGCGCTCCTTTGCCCTATGGAATGGCTTTGACAGTGATATTGAGAGAGTCTGGTGTGAGCTTTGAGGGAGAGGTTGTTTGCAGATTATTAAACACTGACACCTACAATGACCACTCCCTTCGATGTATGGGATTTATCAGAGTGGATGGTCATTGGACCAAGAGCCAAAGAGCTACAGTCGAGGAGGAGGAGGAGGAGGAGTGTGCTGAGGGGGAGGGTCTCTCATCACCATCTGAGCCCAGGTAGAACCCTGATGTTCACTTTGTATTGGAGCCTGAGGTAGGACCCTCAGTTAGTGCACCCCTTTCTTCGAGCCATACCGTGTCATCATCACTTAGATTGGGAGAGGATGAGATGGGACTGTTAGCTGAGTGAGTAGCAGGTATTCTCTCCATCCAGTTGCAGCAGTCTAGGAGTAGGTCCTTCAGCAACTTCAGTTGTTTGAGCAGTGTCAGCAGCAGATGTTCCAGCAGGTGCAGCAGCAACAGCAGTATCATCCACTTCAGTCGAGTTCTTTTTTAGCCTCTTCCTCAGATCTCCCAGTAGTACCACACATTTTCTTACTGGTATAGCTTTTATCTGACCTGAGCTCCAGACTGGAGAGTGTAGAGAGCTCCATGCTCAGATTTAGTGGCAAGATCTTTGATATTGAGAGGAAGATCAGACTGATATTGGATTTTTTATTAGCAGGAGTGAGCACATCGAGCACCTCTTCATCTCAGTTGGCTGATTTGACTCGAGAGGTAGAGAGACTTCACAGCCTGCTTCATTCGACACTTGAGCTGATTCGAGTTGATATCAGAGACTCAAGGGATTTCGTTTCTTCTGATCTTGAGGGGCTCTATATTTCAGTGAGGGGGGTCTTATCCCAGCTAGATGCCATTAGCATTCATTTTCAGTCCAGACCCTCCACATCCAGTAAGCTCGCATTTATCCAGTCTATTGCATTCCGTCCCCCGACATCTTCCACTCAGACCAGACCTTTCAATTGAGGCCGAGGCTGATTTTATTTTAGTTGTTTTGATCTTGAGCTTGATGCCCATTCTCACTTATCTGATCATTTTTTATTAGTCTTTTTAGGTCTCATACTACTTAGTTATCATATTTACTACTTATTGTTCTGTTGAATGTATGAGAGCCTTATGCTCATAGATATATATTATGACTTGATCATTATAATGAATGAATGTACTTGACTCTTGTAATCTCTTATTTTGTTGTAATTAATGTATGAGGTTATGTATTATCATTACTTTGTATGATCAACCTCTATTTATATGTGAATGAATGAATGTCTATTACATTTAAAATTACTCTGATATCTAATGTACCATCATAGCTCATTAAAAATCTTACTCTCTCTAGTTCATTTTTGATAATGTCAAAAAGGTGAAGAAGGTAGTCTATCTTGAATTTTTATGATTTTTTTTGAATTTTGCTCTGATACGTCCATTTTTTACTCTGATACGTCTATCTTTACTTCCATTTTGATATTTTTGTAAAATACTCTGATACACCTATTTTTGATTCTTGCTCTGATACCTTCATTTTTGCTTTTGATACCAAAATACTCTGATACATCTATTTTTGATTTTTATAAAATACTCTGATACATCTACTTTTGATTCTTGCTCTGATACTTTCATCTTTGCTTTGATGCCAAAATAAGAAAGAGAGAAAGAAAGACTCTTTTTATATACATATTGCTCTGATACTAAAAACAAGGAAGAAAAAAAGAAATTTTTTTTTATGAACCATTGTTGCTCTGATAATAAGTATAAGAAAAGTTTTTACAACTTGACCACTTTTTATATAAGAAAGAAATTTTTTTTTTCAAAATGATCCAAATGGTTACTTTCATCTTTTTTATATAAGAAATGGGAGAATTTTGCTGATTAGAAATAATTTTTAAAAAATTCTAATATCTTCATAAATAATTTTCAGTAAAATGATTTAAAATATTATAACTTGTTGAAAATATATATTTCATGATATTCTATGATTAATTTTGGCATGTTCTTACAAGTGCTTCACAAACTCAATCTCTTGAGCTTTATGAATCTTTTTTTATGAACACTTAAATATTTTATCATCATAAAAAAGAGAGAGATTGTTGCTCCAAGAATTGATTTTGATGATCACAAACCATTTGAAGAAACTACTAATGAGTTTCTTATCTTTAGAGAATATTTTAGTGATGTTTCAGGTAGTTTAAAATATTGAGTTTAAAAAGCTCCATCAAGTGTGTCAAAGTTGATGTTTCTGTAAGTTGAAGCCTTTTGGAAGTGTCAAATTGATTTAAATTCATTTAAAAGTATTTGATAGTATTTTGATAAGTTTTAGATCTTAAATATATGAAAAACTAGATTGAAAAAAATGAGACGAGCCAACTGGGTCATCCCCTTCTATTGGGTAGTTGGCATGCTCTATTTTTGGCTTGTGGCATGCAGTGGGATGACCCATAGGATGACCCCTGAGATTCTGAGATCAAAATAGAGAATCTATTTTTCAGACTAACCAAATGAGGCGACCCATGAGACTTTTCAATCGCAATTGGACGACCCATGGGACATCTCATTCTGGGTGAATTTTGTAACGGCTAGTTTTCAGTCTATTTTTGATGCATTTAATGCGTATTAAACACTCTCCAATGGCTCTTAACCGACATTAAGACACTCTCAAGTCCAAATGGAGGCTATAAATGCTCTCTAGAGGTGAAAAATCAACCATGATTCATGCATTCAAGCTCACATTCATAAAAGTGAAAGAAATCTCTAAAAAGAGAGGAAAGAAGCAATCAATCAGCTCACCAACTACTCTCCAGCTGCATTCAAGTGTGCCAATCATTTGAGAGTGTTCAGCAAAAGCTTCTTCTCCTTAAGTATTATATTTTTATTGTATTTATTGTGCTCATTTAAGGGGCTATTGTGCTGAAATTTTTGTATACTATTCACTTGCTATTGTATTTTAGATTTTGAGTTTTGGGAGATTTCAAAACTCGGATAGGTTGATCCAAATCTGAAATCAGAGTGTGTGTGGGTTGCCTTGTATCCAAAAAATAAGTGTTCTTATTTGGATAGCAAGGGTCGGTGTTATCCGATATTTTGTATCTTGTAATCTTTTTAGTGGATTGAATTCCCAAATAGAGACTTGGAGAGTGAATATAGGTGTAAGATTCGTACTGAACCACTATAAATCTTTTGTGTTTGTTGTGCTTGTATCTCTTTATTCATTCATTATGCTTTATACTTGCTTACTTGTCATTTATGGTTGATTTTATTTTCTTAGCTAATCCATTCACTCCACTCAACAAGTATAGCATATTACTTGAGTACACTAATCATAAAATTTAAAAAAAATCGAATTCATCCCCCTTCTTGGGCTTCATATTTGGACAACAAGTGGTATCAGAGCTCGGTGCTCTAGCCCTTACTTGATTTAACCATCAAGAGTCAAAGATCTATGGCAGCCTAATTTAGCATATCTTTAGCCGAGGGGCAATCCACAAACTGACCTTCACTTTTCAATGGATCCAACTACATCAATTGAAAAGCTTGGATGAAAATTTTTATCCAAGCACTTGACTATGATATGTGGAGTATCTGTTGGGAATAGTGTCCCAAAGTCAATCGTCAGCCTGTTGAGGTTGTGCTCCTTTTGTATTAGTACATGAATTATAAATAAAAAAAAATTATTTTGATATTTTTTCATCACAAATATTTCATCTTCTAATGAACTCCTGTGTTGTGGTAAAGTCCTTAGGACTATTTAGACTCGACAAAGGAGGATTTGTCGCTTAGTCCTTAAACCTGTTCGCGACCAAATGATACGTTGTTACCAAGGACGACAATATTTATCGAGCATAGGTCATTGTGTGCCATTTGGGTTGGTTGTCCTCATAACCAAGAAGTGTGGAGACACTGGTATGGCATACAGGTGAGATATAATGGTACATCTGCACTGAACGTGACCGACTCCAGAGCTATTTTTACTGTCAAGATTTACTCCGATGGGATATGAGTATAAATATCCCTCCGACCTGAGACCGCCACGGTGACTTGCAAGCAACTCACTGCACTTAGGCACTGGACTACCTGAATTTCTAATTCAGTGACGAAAGGCTGCTGGGTGTAGTCAAGTACTTGACTTGTCGGTGCGTGTGTCAAAATATGATTGACCACTCCTGTTTAGGAGCTGTGTACAGTCGTGTTTCAATTTAGTAAAATCTTGACCAGGGTAGTCCTAGTGAGGAGTTACAGGACTAATTGAGTTGAGCACGATTCGGATGATCTCATCAGGGTTGACAGTTTAACCCTGAGTTATCCTAAACACAGGGGTCAAAAGGGATGAATTATACGGTAACCATATTCACGTAGGTTCTGAATATTGCGATTGCGACTATTCGACCTATCCGATCATCGGGTACCATTGCTAGATGGTCACTTCGATTAGTACAGGAATTTGTTCCTGTGCTACCGGCTTAGGTTCGAACCTACGGGGTCACACACATTAGAGGTTTCTTTATGATCTGATGGCTGATTATGAGTCTTATATGTCTGGGACTCTATGATTGAGAATTAGGATTTTCTGATCATGAGTTCCACACATTTTGAGTATCGTGGTCAAAATTTTGAATTTCAAATTTTGAATTTGAAATTTGAACTCTTTGATCAGGGTTTCATATCGATGGTCTTTGATGCCTAATTGTCCATCGGATTTGGACTCAATATTTATGAGAGGTTTAATTAATAATTTGATCGCTAATTAACTCAATTTGATTGAGTAATTATTTTTAGATCAAGTCTAATTGAATTAGATTCAGTTTGGATTGACCCGATTAGGTTAAGTGTTGATCTAATCGCTAAGGTGGCTTAGTCCCTGATTTGATCAGGGGTTAGGTTTAGTTAATTTCTGATTTGATTAGGATTTTATTGAGTCTAATTTAGCCTAATTGTATTAGGTTTAATCTGATCTAATTGTGCTTAACCTATTTTAATTAGGTTGGCTCAATTTGAATCAAACCATCTTGTTTTAAATTCCCTGCGCCACCCAACTTCCTTGCGCCCATTTGAATTCACGAGAAGAAATTTTTTTGTGAATTTTTTCCCACGCAAAGCTCTCTCACGCCCATATTTTTGTGCACCAATTATTTGGATTAACTTGGTTTGTTACCCATCCAAATTCAAAGGGATTTTGAATTTGAATGGATAACCAAATAACCATGCGCCAGCTTATCCTCTTTTGTGCGCCCCATATTCCACACGAGAAATGATTTCTCGTGAAAGTCTCCATGCACAAAAAAAGGCCACACCATCTCTTCTTTCTCGCACAAATGGATGAGGATAAGATTGGTTGGCACTTGAATTCAAATTTGATTTGAATTTAAGTGAGAAACCACCTCTTCTTATCCACTCACACGCTTTCAACATCTCTTGTGATGTTTTATAAAATGAGAAAGGGAGGGGGCGTGGGAAAAAAAAAGAAAAAAGAGATAAGGGGCATGGGGAGGTTCTGAAAAAATTTTGAAGTGTTCAAAATTTATCGAGAGGAGAGAAAAAGGAGAGAGAAGTGGGCGTAGGGTTTTTAGTTTGTACCCTAGGGTTTCTACCTAGGGTTCGGGAAGTGAGATTTGTGTGCCACGAGTATCGTGAGTCCATCAAATTTCAGGGAGAGATCCATCAGCCTCTCAACCAATTGTGCAGACGATCCAGAGTATCCAAAGAGTCGGCACACATCGATCGAAGGAGTTCGATCAACATCAGCCATCAAAAGGGTGAAATCACGAACTAGCATTCGTGAGGAGCCGATCAGACGGGAGCTTCGTGTGGACGATCCGCAGAGGTCAGACACTAGAATGGCTGTGATGTGACGATCAAAGCTCTCTGACGGTGATCAGATTACGGTGATCGACTACCCGTAAAAGGTGATGTGTTCTGAACACAGTACAGTAAAAAGTTTACTGTTTCAAATTTGAATTTCAAATTTAAATGCATGCTGTTGTATCATATTTAGATCCTAGTGTAGGGTTAATTAGTATTAATTAATGAGATTAATTAATAATTTTGCTGTAAAATAGTAATTTTAAAAAAGTTTTAAAATTACCATTTTGCCTCTGCACTGAATTTTCACTTCAAAATGATATCAGAGCAAGGTTCTAGAATATGATATACATATGCATGCGTAGATTAAGGTGTAATCTATAAGTTTAAATTTGAAATTCAAAATTCCAAATTTAAAATTCCAAATTTAAAATTTAAAATTCAAAGATTGAAAATTTGAAATTTAAAATTTGGTTGAAATCTCAAATTTGAAATTTAAAATTTAAAATTTGAAATTCAAAATTCAAAATTAAAAATTCAAAGATTGAAAATTCGAAATTTGAAATTTGGTTGAAATCTTAAATTTGAAATTTAAAATTTGAAATTTGAAATTCAAAATTCAAAATTTAAAATTCAAAGATTGGAAATTTGAAATTTGGTTGAAATCTCAAATTTGAAATTTAAAATTTGAAATTTAAAATTTAAAATTCAAAATTTAAATTTTAAAATTGATATATTTAGATATACTTGATCCAAGTAGCAAGTAATCTAATTGGGTTGGTTGCCATGGCCGTCCGATCATAGGAGAAAAGTAGGGTTTAAAGGCCTTCTCTTCCCATTCGATGGGGTCTCCTATGACGGTAGGGGTGCCGATGCAATTATATCCCATGCCGATAAAGCAGCAAAAGAATTTAATTATAAAATTTGTTATGAATGTGTTAGATTAGATCTAAAAAAAAATTTATGATTTATTTTGAGTTATTTTCTGTTATGAAATGAGCAATAGGATTGCTGTTTATGAAATGTGCTGACCCGTTTGTGAAATGAGTCAACACATTTGGTGAACAGAAAATAAAATCTTTCAAAATTTAAAAATTATTTTCGAAATGCCAAATCCTGACTCATCAGTCCTAGTACTTAATTAAAAGAATTAAGTGTTGTCTAGTAGGTCTAGAATTGTGAATTAAGACCTAAGACAATTGCATAAACTTGTGGGTCAATGGGTTAGATGAATTAGGTCCATAATTGGGTTAGACCTAAGGTTAGCTTAAAAAATAGACTAAATGGAGTAATTGATCAAATCTAATCAAAAGTTGAATTAGATTAGGTCAAGGATACTCTAGACTCAACTTCAATAGTTGTAGTTGAATGGGTCCATGTCTTTAATTAGACCAAGATGGACTTAATTCATGGCTACGCGGTGAAGCCCTATTTACTAAGTTGATCAAAATTAAAACTAATGAACCGGTTGGTGTCTAAGGTAAGTTCGGTAGTTTTGACTAGTGATTTTTAAGCGGGAGCTACTCGCATTGATTCGATCATTGACGAGTTAATGGCAAATTTTCACCACTGATCTCACTTACCTGGTCAATCTGGTAAGTTAGATTTTGATTAGATCACTTGGTGATTAGAGCTCACCCATGTCATTAGGTAAATCAGTGTGACTGATTTAGGTGCTCCTAATACCAGTTTTAATTAAATCCTTTTTAATCTGACTTGGTGAAGTCAGTAGGAGGATTGAAATTGGCTGGATGATGGTCCACTCATTAGTTCATATGATCATTAGGTCCCTAAAATGATTAAGTTATAATGATAACTAAGTCAATGCCTCCCATTAAGTGAGTGATAATGAGTCTATTAGTTCAATGATCATTGGAGGCCCAAAGGCCTGGTGCTCATTGGCTAATGGAATTATCATTCATAATATGATAATTTGGTTGAGTCTTTCTGATGGTGGTTAGGTTGGCCGGCCAAAGTCAGGCCAGATCATTTATTGGTCTGATTAATCAAATTAAGTCATGTTAATGGTTGGACCTAACCAGATCTTTTCAGTGGAGGCCAAAGCCTACTGATTAGGTTCTGGGGCAAAATCAATTACTAGAAGTTGTTTAGAGAAACAACTGGTTAAGAACCTACCCATAGATGCACATGTGTTGACCAACCAAAGTTGGGTTCGTGTGTAGTCTTGTGGATTCTAGTACCCATTAAGGAATTAAAGTAATTTCTCGAATTGGAGGTTGAGGCTATCAGTTCGTAAAAATATTGGAAAAAATTTTAGACTAAAGTCCAAGTTTTTAGTATTAATTTATGTACTAATAGAGGTCTGATTTTTCTTTATACAGCTATGGCTACTACCCTGTCACTCCGGTCATTATTAGATAATGACAAGCTCATGGGACCTAATTTTGATCGCTGGTATCGAAAATTGAAAATCGTCCTTGAGCATGAGTGAATCCTTTATGTAGTAACGGATCCAGCACCTGAGGAGCCAGCTCCGAACGCTAGTAAGGTGATCCGAGACATTTACCAGAAGTGGCTCAATGACCACACCACTGTCCGATGTATTATGCTGACAGCAATGAATGATGAGTTCAGCCACAGGTTTGAGAATGCCTAGCCACAGGAGATGCTTCAAATGTTGAACGACTCCTTTGGCATGCCTGACGATATTGAAAGGCACAAAACTAGTTGTGCCATTTTCAATGTTCGGATGAGGGATGGGGCCTCAGTCACTGATCATGTACTGTACATGATCGAGATGATTGAGCGCCTAAGCAAGTTGGGTTTTTCTTTGCACGAGCAGCTCGATAAGGATGCGATCCTTAATTTCTTGCCCAAGTCCTTCCTCCCATTCCTTACTCATTTTCGAATGACAAAGCCTGCAGTAAACTACCACGGGCTGTTGGGGTTGCTGCAGAACTTTGAGAAGGATCACCAGCTCCATAAAGAGTCGGTGAATGTAGTGGGAGGGTCTTCTTCTCGTCGTCGACCCTTTGGGAAGGGAAAGAAGAACAAGAAGAAGAAGAACAAGAAGGTGCAGCCTCATGCTGGGACGGTTGCACAGGGTCAGACCAAGAAGCGCAAGCCCGACCAGAGCCAGGCGGAGTGCTTCTTTTGCAAGAAGCAGGGGCATTGGAAGAGGAACTGTCCTCAATACATTGCCTCCCTGGACCCGAACAGGCCAAAGAAGAAGCAAGGTAATTATATGATAACTCCTTGCAACTTTTTCATTTGTGATACTACTGCCTGGGTATTGGATATCGGAAGTCCTTATCATATTTGTAATTCGATGCAGGGTCTGCAAATCAGTAGGAGATTTGATGAAGGAGAGAGGTTCCTGAACGTTGGAGATGGAAGCAAAGTTCCAGTTCTAGCTTTAGGAATCATGAGTCTTGTAATCAATTCTCATAATGTAATTCTAAGTGAATGTCACTATTATCCAAGTTTTTTATTAAATATTA
Source organism: Elaeis guineensis (assembly GCF_000442705.2). Lineage (NCBI taxonomy): Eukaryota > Viridiplantae > Streptophyta > Magnoliopsida > Arecales > Arecaceae > Elaeis > Elaeis guineensis. Next base: position 37,017,653 of record NC_026008.2, on the reverse strand, counting down.
TTTGTGTAGACCTTTTGGCCATATACGATTATGATTTTTTAATAAAAGAAAATATTTACAATATCATTTTGAATGGTGTTACAATGTTTGTTGGACAATTAAATAATAGAATTTACTTACTATCACAGCCTGTTAATGTGGTTCAAAACTTCGGTAAACGCCCTAGAATAGATAATGTGTCAGAAGTCTACCTTTGGCACTGTAGGCTAGGTCATATCAATAAGAACAGGATAAACAGGTTGGCTCAAGAAGAAATTCTTGAACTTGGTGATTGTGAATCACTTCCAACCTGTGAGCCTTGTCTTCTTGGAAAGATGACTAAGTCACCTTTTACTGGAAAAGGTGAGCGAGCCAGTGAACTCTTGGGTCTGGTACATTCTGATGTATGTGGACCTATGAGCTCAAGTGCAAGAGATGGATATTTCTACTTCATAACCTTCACAGACGACCTATCGAGGTATGGGTATGTCTACTTAATGAAGCATAAGTTGGAATCATTTGAAATATTCAAACTATTTCGAAATGAGGTAGAAAAATAAACTGGGAAGTGTATTAAAATTCTTCGATCTGATCGAGGAGGTGAATATCTTTTCAATGAGTTTCTGACATATCTAGGGGAGAATGTGATTCTCTCTCAATGGACTCCTCCTGGAACACCACAGCATAATGGTGTGTCTGAAGGGAGGAATCGGACCTTATTGGACATGGTTCAATCCATGATGGGATTTGCTGGTCTACCGATCTCCCTCTGGGGATATGCGCTCGAATCGGCTTGTTACCTTCTAAATAGAGTTTCGAGTAAATCTGTAGCCAAAATGTCATATGAGATATGGATAGGACGTAAGCCAGTACTCTCGCATCTTAGGATTTGGGGGTGTCCGGCTTATGTTAAACATTTAATTACAGACAAGCTTGGACCTAGGTCTGACAAGTGTAATTTTATAGGGTACCCAAAAGAGACCAAAGGGTATTATTTTTACCTTGCTGATGAGCAAAAGGTGTTTGTCAGCCTTAAGGCAATCTTTTTAGAAAAAGAGTTCCTTAGTGAAGAAACTGTTGCCTCTAAGGTCGAACTTGACGAAGTTCGACAGGTGAAAAAATTGACATATGTTACTGAACCTGAACTGGATTTGATTAAATCAGATTCGGAGCCCATTGATTATGCACCCTTAAGACGGTCTAGTAGAGTACCACATCAACCGGACAGATACTATAGTTTCTTGGTCCGGGATGGCGATCCTGTCGAACTTGATGAAAACGATGAGGATCCGATCACCTACATGGATGCAATGCAGAGATCTGACTCTGAGAAATGGCTAGAGGCCATAAAATCCGAAATGGAGTCCATGAAGGTCAACGATGTGTGGACATTGGTTGACTCACCCGAAGGAGTGAAACCCATAGGGTGTAAGTAGGTCTTCAAGAGGAAGAGGAGCGCAGACGGAAAGGTGGAGACCTATAAAGCCCGTCTGGTTGTCAAGAGATATCGTCAACATTATGGTATAGACTATGACGAGATATTTTCTGCTGTGGCAATGCTCAAATCCATTTGGATTATGCTTGCGATAGCTGCCCATCTAGACTATGAAATCTGGCAGATGGATGTGAAGACAGCTTTCCTAAATGGAGAGCTGGACGAAGAGGTGTATATGATACAACCTGAAGGGTTCACATCCACAGATGAGTCTAAGGTATGCAAGCTACAAAGATCCATTTATGGACTTAAGCAGGCATCTCGGAGTTGGAACATACGTTTTGATAGGACAATCAAAATGTATGGCTTCGTTAAGAACGGAGAAGAGCCCTACATTTATAAGTGGGCTAATGGTCTAGTAGTAGTATTTCTTGTATTGTATGTGGATGACATTCTCTTAATCGAAAATGATGTCCCTGCATTACAGGGAATAAAGATTTGGCTATCGTCACAGTTCTCCATGAAGGATCTGGGAGAAGCTTCCTACATCCTAGGGATGAGGATCTATAGGGATAGATCCAAAAGGTTACTTGGCTTATCCCAGTCCACGTACATTGATACTATACTGAAAAGGTTCAGCATGGAGAATTTCAAGAAAGGCTATCTACTGATAGGCCATAGAATTTCTCTTTCGAAAAAGGATTGTCCGATAACACCTCAAGAGAGAGAGCGTATGGGTAAGATTCCATATGCTTCGACAGTGGGATCTATCATGTACGCCATGATATGTACACGACCAGATGTGACATACTCACTAGGGATAGTGAGTAGATACCAATCTGATCCAGGAGAGAATCACTGGAAGGTTGTTAAAACCATCCTAAAGTATTTAAAAAATACTAAGGACCAGTGGCTTGTATATGGTGAATCGGATTTGAGACTTATAGGGTTTACAGACTCTAGTTTTCAGTCTGATCGCGATGACAGCAAGAGTGTGTCAGGATTTATTTTTACCCTTAATGGTGGGGCTGTCTGCTGGAAGAGTTTCAAGTAGCACACTGTGGCTGATTCAGTATGCGAGGTAGAGTATGTTGCTGCATCAGATACTGCCGAAGAAGCGGTGTGGCTGAAAAAATTCATCACCGAGCTCGGAGTAGCACCCTCCCTTGTTGGTCCAGTTTTGCTCTACTGTGACAGCTCTGGAGCCATTGCTCAGGCGAAGGAATCGAAGGCACACCAGCGGATGAAGCATATTCTGCGCCGCTACTATCTCATCCGGAAGATAGTGGATCGAGGTGATGTCGACCTTCAGAAGATCGATGGGAAGGAGAACTTGGCCGACCCATTCACTAAAGCCATTGCAGTGAAGGAGTTCAATGACTACGAGTCGAAGATGGGTATTAGATACTGCACCGATTGGCTTTAGGCCAAGTGGGAGATTGTTGGGAATAGTATCCCAAAGTCAATCGTCAGCCTGTTGACGGTTGTGTTCCTTTTGTATTAGTACATGAATTATAAATAAATAAAAATTATTTTAATATTTTTTTATCACAAATATTTCATCTTCTAATGAACTCCTGTGTTGTGGTGAAGTCCTTAGGACTATTTAGACTCGACAAAGGAGGATTTGTCGCTTAGTCCTTAAACCTGTTCGCGACCAAATGATACGTTGTTACCAAGGATGACAACGTTTATCGAGCATAGGTCGTTGTGTGCCATATGGGTTGGTTGTCCTCATAACCAAGGAGTGTAGAGACACTGGTATGGCATACAGGTGAGATGTAATGGTACATCTGCACTAAACATGACTGACTCCGAAGCTATTTCTGCTGTCAAGATTTGCTCCGATGGGATATGGGTATAAATATCCCTTCGACTTGAGACCGCCACGGTGACTTGCAAGCAACTCACTGCACTTAGGCACTGGACTACCTGAATTTCTAATTCAGTGACGGAAGACTGCTGGGTGTAGTCAAGTACTTGACTTGTTGGTGCGTGTGTCAAAATGGAATTGACCACTCCAGTTTAGGAGCTGTGTATAGTCATGTTTCAATTTAGCAAAACCTTGGATAGGGTAGTCCTAGTGAGGAGTCACAGGACTAATTGAGTTGAGCATGATTCGGATGATCTCATCAGGGTTGACAGTTTAACCCTGAGTCATCCTAAACACAGGGGTCAAAAGGGATGAATTATACGGTAACCATATTCACGTAGGTTCTGAATGTTGCGATTGTGACTATTCAACCTATCCGGTCGTTGGGTACCATTGCTAGATGGTCACTTCGATTAGTATAGAAATTGGTTCCTGTGCTAGCGGCTTAGGTTCGAACCTGCGGGGTCACACACATTAGAGGTTCCTTTCTGATCTGATGGTTGATTATGAATCTTATGTGTTTGGGACTCTATGATTGAGAATTAGGATTCTCTAATCATGAGTTCCACACATTTTGGATACCGGGGTCAAAATTTTGAATTTCAAATTTTGAATTTGAAATTTGAACTCTTTGATCAGGATTTCATATCGATGGTCTCTGATGCCTAATTGCCCATCAGATTTGGACTAAATATTTATGAGAGATTTAATTAGTGATTTGATCGCTAATTAACTCAATTTGATTGAGTAATTATTTTGAGATCAAGTCCAATTGAATTGGATTCAGTTTGGATTGACCCGATTAGGTTAAGTGTTGATCTAATCGCTAAGGTGGCTTAGTCCCTGATTTGATCAGGGGTTAGGTTTAGTTAATTCCTAATTTGATAAGGATTTTATTGAGCCTAATTAAGTCTAATTGTGTTGGATTTAATCTGGTCTAATTGTGCTTAACCTATTTTAATTAGGTTGGCTCAATTTGAATCAAACCACCTTGTTTTAAATTCCCTGCGCCACCCAACTTCCTTGCACCCATTTGAATTCACGAGAAGAAATTTTCTCATGAATTTTTTCCCATGCAAAGCTCTCTCATGCCCATATTTCTGTGCGCCAATTATTTGGATTAACTTGGTTTGTTATCCATCTAAATTCAAAGGGGTTTTGAATTTGAATGGATAACCAAATAACCATACGCCAGCTTATCCTCTTTTGTGCGCCCTATATTCCACACGAGAAATGGTTTCTCATGAAAGTCTCCATGCATAAAAAAAGGCCATGCCATCTCTTCTTTCTCGCATAAATGGATGAGGATAAGATTGATTGGCACTTGAATTCAAATTTGATTTGAATTCAAGTGAGCAACCACCTCTTCTTATCCACTCACACGCTTTCAACATCTCTTGCGATGTTTTATAAAATGAAAAAGGGAGGGGGCGTGGGAAAAAAAAGAAAGAAAGAAGAGATAAGGGGCATGGGGAGGTTCTGAAAAAATTTTGAAGTGTTCAAAATTTATCGAGAGGAGAGAAAAAGGAGAGAGAAGTGGGTGTAGGGTTTTTGGTGTGTACCCTAGGGTTTCTACTTAGGATTCGGGAAGTGAGATTTGTGTGCCACGAGTATTGTGAGTCCACCAAATTTCAGAGAGAGATCCATCAGCCTCTCAACCAATCGTGCAGATGATCTGGAGCATCTGAGGAGTCGGCACACATCGATCGAAGGAGTTCGATCAACATCAGCCATCAAAAGGGTGAAATCACGAACTAGCATTCGTGAGAAGCCGATCAGACGGAAGCTTCGTGTGGATGATCCACAGAGGTCAGACACTAGTGTGGCTGCAATATGACGATCAGAGCCCTCCGACGGTGATCAGATTACGGTGATCGACTACTCGCAAAAGGTGATGTGTTCTGAACACAGTATAGTAAGAAGTTTACTGTTTTAAATTTGAATTTCAAATTTAAATGCATACTGTTGTATCGTATTTAGATCCTAATATAGGGTTAATTAGTATTAATTAATGAGATTAATTAATAATTTCACTGTAAAATAGTAATTTTGAAAAAAATTTAAAATTACCATTTTGCCTCTGCATTGAATTTTTGCTTCAGTATCATAGTAAATGAACCTCACACACCCACTAAATTGATTGATGGTGTGTCTCTCCCTAAGTTGGAAGGTGAATGGGATGAATTTGACAAAAAAATGACTCAGATCAATGCTAAAGCCATGAATATCTTATATTATGCCTTAGATGCAAATGAATTCAACCATATTTTTACTTGCAATTTAGCTAAAAAAAATTGAGATAGGTTAGAAGTTACACATGAAGGCACAAACCAAGTAAAAGAGTCTAAAATTAATATACTTGTGCACAACTATGAATTATTTAAAATGAAACCTGAAGAGTCTATAACACAAATGTTTATTAATTTCACTGACATCATAAATGGTCTAAAAAGTCTTGGTAAGTGTTATTCTAACAGTGATCTTGTGAGAAAAGTGCTTAGGTCTCTACTAAGATCGTGGGAGATAAATATCACTGCGATTCAAGAAGCTAAGGACTTAAATACTCTACCTTTGGAGGAGCTACTTGGATCCTTCATGACCCATGAGCTGACCATGAAGTAACATTTTGAAGAAGAGACTAGAAGAAAGAAGATAATTACTCTCAAAACAACTGTGCAAGAAGAAGAAGATTCAAAAAAATTGGAAAATAGTGAAGTAGACGAGGATCTAGCATTAATCACCAAAAAATTCAGACGTTTCATGAAGAAAAGAAGACAAGGAATCAAGAGAAGACCACCAGTTAAGGGGGTGCCAAGTAAAGAAAAAGAGCAGTCCGTCATCTGTTATGAATGCAAGAGCCAGGCCATTTCAGATCGGACTGTCCTCAGCTCAGTAAAGGTCAGAAGAAGTTCAAAAAGAAAAAGACAATGATGGCTACATGGAGTGACAGTGATGACTCCACTACAGATGAAGAATTTTATGAAGAAGCCAATCTGTGCCTTATGGCATATGAAAATGAGATAATCTCTGAAACTCAAAATGAATTTTCTTATGATGAACAATGAGAAGCTTTTCATGAACTTTTAAATGATCTAAGAAAATTAAGATTGAAAAATAAAAATCTAAAATTGAAAAATCAAGCATTAGCTAAAGAAAAGAAAGAAGTAGACAGTAAAAATAAAGAACTAGAAATAAAGTATCAAACTCTATTGAAAGAAAAAGATGAAATTTCAAACATAAACAAAACTCTTGTAAAGGAAAATCAAGATCTCAAGGAAGAAATAATCAAGTTAAAACCAATAGTTGATAGATTTACTCTAAGTTCAAATAAATTTTAAATGATTATTGATAGTCAAAGATCTGTGTATGATAAAGTCAGACTTGGCTATAATACTCTTAAAAAATAAAAATTTTTGAAAAATATTTTTGTTAATGCATCCATAAGTTTGAAGCATGCATATGTGTTTCAAAACTTAATTTTCTAAACACCGCAGTGGAGAATAAGGTTAAAATAATTTTAATATAAATTTTACATGTATAAAAATATAAAATCACATGGATCTATTTTATATGCTGAAATTGATATATGCTGAAATTTAAATTGTGATCAAATCACATATCTTTTTCGTAATCTCTTTCTTCAAATCTGGATCTGAAAATGATGAGGCTCTCTGTTAGCTGCACAAGTGTCTCACCTCTAAGAGTATCCACTAGAGATCAGCCTGGAACAGCCCTCTAAGATTTGAATTTTGATTCTCCAAAATTCGGCCTGCTGAATCTGAACGAAGCCTGGATCGCGATCAACGTTTGATATTTCTCTTTGATCCTTATCTTCTCTTCCTCTCTAGCCTTTCTCCTTGCCTTGTAGTGCTACAAGAGACCAACAACCAGTAGATGAATGGCCGCCCAATGCCTTGGGCGTGTGCAAAACTTGGGATGCGCATCCCAAGTAGTATGGCATGGGGTCGCCTAAGGAGAAGAGAAAAAGAGAGGAAGAAAGGGCGTGGGAGGTTCTCTTTGGGTGGAGAGGGGTTTGCTTGGATGGTCTTATGACCTTAGGAGAGGTCCTCTTTTATAGGCACAAAGATTGAATCCTATTCAATCATATAATACAAGTCCTACTTGCATTTGGATTCCTATTAACTTAAGTTATCCAACTTATATTAGGAAGCCCATTAGGCGCCAACTATTAGAACCCTTGCACCCATAATTAGACATCCTCTTTTGCACCCAAGAGACACTCCATATGAGAACTAAAGGTCCTCTAATCAATGGACACGCCCAAATTGAATAATTCAAAGTGGCACCCCATAATAACTATCAAGGAGATTCATAAGGGACTTGCACCCTTAATTTATGTGATCCATAACTTTAGACACCCAACAATTGGAGTCTCATGAATCTTATTCATATAGGTAATTAGCAGGTAATTAAGTTAGAATTAACTTATCAAATAAGTAGTCCCAATGAAAAGAGGAATTGGATCCAACCATGTGCTCGCAAAGTTATCATGAATCCAATGAGTTTCTCAAAATCCAACTGACACTTCATAAGCTCAATTTCTTATTCCAGACATGATCCCTTTGTTGTGTGACCTTATAGGTTCAATTCTATCTGGTAGTGAGATATACAATGATCTTTATCATTATATCATTGAAATTCTTTTCAATGGATCAGAACAATTTCACTCTAACTCAGCAAAGATTATCGATCCAGAACAATCCTAATGAGCTCTCACAATCTACTAGCGACACCTAGAAGTATGTAGTGGCAACTCAGTAGAACTGAAATGAATCTCTAGGTATAGTTAACGTGTGATTCAGTCTCTCTATCATGAGTCCCGACTAAATGGCAAGTTATGGATACATCGTCAAATCTCAACATCAGTCATATGATAGATTCGATTAGCTCAAGTCCAGATGTGATGTTTTTGAAAACTCTTTTCCATCAATCACTCTACTGTGGCCACAGATTCATGGACTTAGCTTCTCAAATCTCATAGGACTACTCATCTCTATCAAGATTGATAGATCCTAGCTTGATGCGCATCCTACTCCTATAGTGGACCAACTGTCGCCAATATTCACTACAAGGGCTCATTGAGACCCATGTTCATGTATCAATCAAACTCCAGCAGTCTCACTACGAGCAGTAGTACCATCTCAAATCAAAAGATTAGTCACATAACTACAGCATCGAGATAATCACTGATGATTGAATAAAAATCCAAGTGATCTCTCATATGGTCACGCTTAGTGCTAGTTGTTCTCTAACAACCATCCGCACTCGTCATCCTGTATCTCTACACAGTAGATTAGGGACCTATCTATCTCGAATGAAATGATTTGTGCTCTAGTCTATTCGGATCTATCACCATCCTCATGATGATCCTATGATCGAAAGCTTTTAAGAATTAAATATATATCTCTAATTCTCAACACCTTGAGAGTATGTATCGAAACTAATTTCATAGACGATTCAAAGATACATTACACTTGAATGAAAAAGAATTTATCTTTTTATTGATCATATCAATATATTAAGTATAAAATTATGTCCTAGATTAATTACAATAAGTTAGCGATATTGGCTTCTAGGACATATATCTAACAATCTCCCACTTGGAATAAAGTCAATTGGCCATAAATCTAAGTCCCATCTTTTCAAGGTAGACTTTCATTTTCGGTTGGCTCAGTTGCTTAGTCAGTGGATCTGCCATGTTATCCACGGAGTCTACTCTTCGCACCTCGATATGAGGTAGTCGCGTATATCGATGCTCTATGTGTTTGGACTTCTGGTGAGACCTTGTCTCCTTAGCAAGGGCTATGGTGCCATTGTCTTTGCAGTACTGTGTCATGACATGACATTCAGTTCTACAACTAACATTAAAATCAAAATTCATCCTACACATCTATAGCACACTCAGCCTCCATTGATCGATTACTCAGAACCCTTCTAGTAAATCGAATAAGAATACACCTTGGAATCGCAACTCAGAATCACCTTCAAAGACCAAAAACAGATCCTTAATCCTTCTTAAGAACTTAAGGATGTTCTTCATAGCTATCCAATGCTCTTTGCCTGGATTCGACTGATACCTACTCGTGATACTCACAACAAGGGCAATATCAGGTCGAGTATATAGTATGACATACATGAGACTTCCTATTGTCGAAGCATAAGGAAACCTACTTATGTGCTGAATCTCCTCAGATATGATCGGATATATCATCTTGGAGAGACGAATACCATGCCTAAGAGGTAAAAGACCTCTTTTGGAGTTTTTCATGCTGAACCTCTTCAGTATCTTCTCTATGTACAGCTTTTGTGACAGGTCAAGCATCCGTTTAGATCTATTTCTATAGATTTTTATTTCGAGAATATAGAATGCTTCTCTAGATCTTGCATGAAGAATTTTTTGGACAACCATCTTTTGATCGTGTTCAGCATGAAAATATTATTTTCAATGAGGAGAATATCATCCACGTACAGTACGAGAAAGATGATTGCACTCCCACTGACTCTCTTGTATATATAAGATTCCTCTTTATTTTTGATGATTTGATTGCCTCATCAAAATGATGGTTCCAACTCCGAGAAGCCTACTTTAATTCGTATATGGACGTTTGCAGCTTACAGACTCTGTGATCACCATCACTGGATGTGAAACCCATAGGCTGCTCCATATAGATATCTTCTTCAAGATATCCATTCAGGAAGGTAGTTTTCACATCCAATAGGTACAATACCTTTAGGTGGATCCACTAAAGTCTAGACTTGATTCGAGTGCATCGAGTCAATTTCTGACTTCATAGCATCTAACCATTTCTCGAAATCGATGTTAGACATCATCTCATCAAAGGTATTCGGATTATCACCATGACTCCTATCTCCCATAAGAAATATTTTCTTTACTTCCTCCATAAGCAAATCCATGTACCTTTCAGGAGGTCGGGAGACCCTGCTAGATCTATGAGGTGGTAGAGGAACATCAACTACTGACTCATGAATTACAGGTTCTTGAGGATTTATAGCTCTGGGCTCTTCAGAGACCTTCTCTTTGAGCTCTACTAACCTTCCACTGCTGCCATTCTGGATAAATTATTTTTTTAGAAATACGGTATTTCGACTCACAATCACATTGTGATCTTATGGAAAGTAAAAGTAGTATCCCATGGATTCTTTTGGATACCCTATAAAATGAGCTATAATAGATCTATCCTTCAATTTTTTCATCATTTGTCTCTTGACATTGGTCAGACATCCCTAAGTCTTAAGATAACCCAGACTCGACTTCTTACCGAACCATATCTCATACGGTGTGGTAGAAACGGACTTTGAAGAAATCTTATTCAACAAGTGAATGGCAGTTAACAAGGTATGTCCCCAAAGAAATAAGGATAGATCAGTGAAGCTCATCATGGACCGGACCATATCCAATAGAGTCCTATTCCTTCTTTCGGATATCCGTTGAGCTGAGGTATTCCAGAAGGGGTCCATTGAGAGACTATGTCATTGTCCTTAAGATATTTCAAAAATTTTTGACTAAGATATTCACCTCTTCGATCAGATCGAAGAACCTTAACGGGTTTATCTGTCTGCTTCTCTACTTCATGCCTGAATTCTTTAAACTTTTCAAAGGCCTCAGACTTATGTTTCATTAGATATACATATCCGTACCTAAACAAATCATCGATAAAGGTAATGAAGTAGGTGTAACCACTCCTGGCCTGCACATCAAATAGCCCACATACGTCGGTGTGTACCAGGGTAAGTAACTCTGTGGGCCTTTCCCCATGTCCTACAAAGAGTAACTTAGCCATCTTTTCTCGAAGGCAAGATTCATAAGCTGGATATGACTCTGGGCAAAGAGAGCCAAAGATCCCATCCTTTTCTAGTTTGTTTATCCTATCCTCTCCAATATGGCCTAGTCTATGGTGCCACAAGTACTTCTGATTAATTTCATCTTTGGATCTCTTTTGACCCACGGCACTTACTATTTGTTCGTTTAGGTTCACATTCGCATCAACATGCAAATAATAAAGACTGTCAATTAAAAGACCTCATGCAACTAATTTATTTCATAAATAAATAGAACAAAAGTCTTTATTGAAACTAATTTCAAAACATTCCTGTGCTAGCACAGACACGAAAATTAAATTCTGACTAGCTACAGGAACATAATAACAGTCTTTTAAATCTAATCTAACGTCAGATGGTAATCGAAGAGGATAAGTACCAATGGCCTCTGCAGCAACCTTTGCTCCATTGTCAACCCGAAGGATCATGTCACCTTTCCTCAACCTTTAACTTTCTATCAGATCCTGTATTGAGGTACATATATGAGTACTCGAGCCAGAATCTAATATCCAACTAGAAGTAGAAGAAATTATAAGGTTAGATTTAATTACGAGCATACCTTCGAAAGGTTTATCATCTTTTTTGATCTTTTGGCTCTCCAGATATTTTGGACAGTTTCTCCTCCAGTGGCCTTTAGCATGATAGTGAAAATATTTTTCCTTTGTCTCAACCACCTTTGGACCATCCTTCTTTGGCTTGCTCTCTTTTTTCTATTTTTTTACGGATTTTGCCTTCTTCCTTCCAACAGACTTTCTCTTGGAAGAAGTCCGCTCCACAGCAAGAACTGAACCCCTTGAACTCTTCAAGGTACCCTCCGTTGTGACCAACATATTGACAAGTTCGGGAATAGTGCAGTCAAGTTTGTTCATATAAAAATTCATGATGAATTGACTATATGAACTGGTAAGGGATTGAAGGATCAGATCCATCTGTAATTCTTTTTGCATATCCAGTCTGAGCTTCTCAAGTTCCTCAATATCCTTGATCGTTGTCATACAGTGCTCATGGACAGACTGCCCTTTGTGCATCTTCAGGTTGAAGAGTCTCTTGGATACTTCGAAGTACGCAGTACGGCTCTGCTTTCTATACAACTCTTGTAGGTGAGTTATCATGGTCCGAACAGTGGGCATATGCTCGTGCTGATTTTACAACTTGTTTGATATAGACGCCAGCATATAGCACTTAACCCGACTATCTTCATCTATCCACTTCTTAAAAGCAGCTCTCTGCTCAGCAGTAGGATGGTTTGACAACACAACGAGATATTGATCGAGGAGATGGCTTAACTTTTTTGAAGTCAGGACAATCCTGAGATTTCTGAGCCAGTCTTTGAAATTATTACCAGTCAAACGATTGGTTTCAAAGATGCGAGCTAGAGGATTTGAGGCTGACATCATGGTTTAACTGCAAGAGTAGAGATTCAAGTGAAACTTTTGTACTTAATTTTTTAGTTTGCTTCTAGGAACTTTAAGATGTAAATAATGACTTTCATTAATTTTTTGGATCCCTCCACTCTCCGAAAAGAAAACGAAAACCCTAACGCGATAAAGAATTCCTAATGCATGCTGCGGCCCCACCGATGACATATACCTCACCTAACAGTTATTGATAACATACACACCGATGCGTAGGCAACTCCTTGTCCAGATGCTTCACTAAGCATGTTGCAGCAACTTGATCTCTAAGTCATATGGGCTCACCTAATAGTTATTGCTCACACTTCTTAGTTAAGTCCGACCCACCATTCACAAGCAGGTGCAAGGCCGTCATTGGGTCCGTCACCTAACAGTTATTGGACCCAACCCCATCTTTATCTTGGAGCAACTCTTTGCTAATAAAGTGGTTGCGTGCTTCTGATGCAACTGAACCACTGTGACCAGTCGAGAACAATCAACATCGGTAATACGCCCGCACATCTGCAACGGTGGAAGACCTATGGACTTAATATTTATGGAGAGGTTTGGATTTAGGTCTCATCTAATCAGTCATCATATGACTGATCTAACTGGTATAGGCTAAACCAGATTGCTAAGCAACCTAATTCAAGACCCAATCTTTCAAATTAATCAGATAAGTAGAGAACGATAGGGGTCCCCCCGTTGCTTTTTTTAGACACCAATGAATTGGCTAAGTCAGTTAATAAAATTAATTAAATAATCACATCTCATTAACTTGTCTTAGACATCAATAGATCGATTGATCAGAATTGATTAGCTCAAGCGTATCGAACTCAAACCAACGAGCCAAATTAAGTCCTTAGGTTAATCGATTCTACATATGGGATTCAATCGATTGGATCAACAGTAATTGTATGATCATTAACTTAATTGATCTAACTCAATTCAATAATTGACTTACTTTGATCAATTACTTAATCGAATTAGACCCATATAACTCAAATAAAAAATCTTAGATGTAATCCTATTACATGATCTAATTTTTGATTTTTTTATAACCAAAACTCTCATGCACAAACATAAATTTTAGATTCTAAAATTTTTGTATTAAGATAAGTTTTAAAATATAAAAATAATTTTTAAATTTTAACATACAAACATATATCATATATATGCGTGTATAATTAGATCTAAACAAAATTTCAGATCTAAGCATGATGTCATATATCTCATATACTAGTCATGAATAAGATTAAAAATAAATTTATGATCTAAATATATAATCATATATTATATATATGAATCAAAATTCAGATTATAAAAAATTTCAGATTTCATGCATGCATCTACATTTCAAATGAACATTAACTAGAACTCTTTCTAGATCAAAATTCAGATCTATGCATGCAACAACATATCAACTATATATTCTAAAATTAAATCCAAACTTAGATTTCAGATTTGAAGATCCATCCATACATCTGATGTATTAAGAAAAAATTAATTTTAAAATCTTTTCAAAAATATGTATATCAAAATTTAGCATATGAAAATCTGTAGCTCTGATACCACTATTGAAATTTGAGGTTTGAAGCATGCATATGTATTTCAAACTTAATCTTTTAAATACCACAGTGAAGAATAAAGTTAAAATAATTTTAATCTAAATTTTGCATACATAAAAATATAAAACTATATGGATCTATTTTATGTGCTGAAATTTAAATTCTGATCAAATCACATATCTTTTTTACAATTTTTTTCTTCAAATCTGGATCTGAAAGAGATGAGACTCTCTATTAGCCACACAAATATCTGGCCTCTATGAGTATCCACTCGAGATCAGCCTCAAACAGCCTTCTAAGATCTGAATTTTGATTCTTCAAAATTCAACTTGCTGAATCTAAATGAAGTCTGGATCGCAATCAACGTTTGATCTTTCTCCTTAATCCTTATTTTCTCTTCTTTTCTAGCCTTTCTCTTTGCCTTGTAGTGCTACAAGAGACCAACAACCAGCAGATGAATGGCCGCCCAATGCCTTGGGTGTGTGCAAAACTTGGGACGTGCGTCCCAAGTAGTATGGCATGGGGATGCCTAAGGAGAAGAGAAAAAAGAAGGAAGAGAGGACGTGGGAGGTTCTCTTGGGGTGGAGAGGGGCCGGCTTGGATGGTCTTATGACCTTAGGAGAGGTCTCTTTTTATAGACACAAAGATTGAATCCTATTTAATCATATAATACAAGTCTTACTTGCATTAGGATTTCTATTAACTTAAGTTATCCAACTTACATTAGGAAGTCTATTAGGCACCAACTATTGAAGCCCTTGCACCCATAATTAGACATCCTCTTTTACATCTAAGAGACACCCTATATAAGAACTAAAGGCTCTCTAATCAATGGACACGTCCAAATTGAACAATTCAAAGTGGTATCCCATAATAACTATCAAAGAGATTCATAAGGGACTTGCACCCTTAATTTATGTGATTCATAATCTTAAACACACAACAATTTGAGTCTCATGAATCTTATTCATGTAGATAATTAGCAAATAATTAAGTTAGAATTAACTTATCAAATAAATAATCCTAACGGAAAGAGAAATTGGGTCCAACCATATGCTAGCAAGATTACCATGAGCCCAATAGATTTCTCTAAACCCAATTGACACTTCATAAGCTCAATTTCTTATTCCAGGCATGATCTCTTTGTTGTGTGATCTCATAAGTTCAATTCTATCTGATAGTGAGATATACAATGATCTCTATCATTATATCATTGAAACTCTTTTCAATGGATCGAAATAATTTTACTCTAACTCAACAAGGATTGTCAATCCAGAACAATCCTAGTGAGCTCTCACAATTTACTAATGACATCTAGCAGTCTGTAATGGCAACCCAGTAGAAGTGAAATGAACCTCTAGATGTAGTTAATGTGTGATTCAGTCCCTCTATCGTGAATTTCGACTAGATGGCAGGTCATAGATAAATTGTCAAACCTTAACATCAGTCATATGATAGATTCGATTAGCTCAAGTCCAGATGTGATGTCTATGAAAACTCTTTTCCATCAATCACTCTACTGTGGCTACAGATTAATGAACTTAGTTTCTCAAATCTCATAGGACTACTCCTCTCTATCAAGGTTGATAGATCCTATCTTGATGCACACCCTACTCCTGCAGTGGATCAACTGTCGTCAATATCCACTACAAGGGCTCATTGAGATCCATGTTTATGTGTCAATCAAATTCCAGCAGCCTCACTACGAGCAGTAGTACCATCTCAAGTCAAAGGATCAATCACACAACTACAGCATCAAGACAATCACTGATGATTGAATAGAAATTTAAGTGATCTCTCGTATGATCATGTTCAGTGCTAGTTGTTCTCTAACAACCATCCACACTCATCGCCCTGTGTCTCTACATAGTAGATTAGGGATCCATCTATCCTAAAAGAAGCGATTTGTGCATCGATCTATCTGGATCTGTCACCATCCTCATGATGATCCTATGATCGAAAATCTCTAGGAATTAAATATATGTCTCTAATTCTCAACACCTTGAGAGTATGTATCGAAACTAATTTCATGGATAATTCAAGGACACATTACACTTGAATGAAAAAAAATTTACTCTTTTATTGATTATATCAATATATTAAGTACAAAATTGTATCCTAGATTAATTACAATATGTCAGCGATATCGACTTCTAGGACATACATCTAACAAGATTTACTTTAAGTTCAAGTAAATTTTAAATGATTATTGATAGTCAAAAAGCTATGTATGATAAAGTTAAACTTGACTATAATACTCTTAAAAAATAAAAATTTTTAAAAAATATTTTTGTTAATGCATCCATGAATAAATTGCCAAATATTACTTATTTTAAATGTGACAAAGTAGGACATAAAGCTTATACATGCTCATAAAATAAATTTACTGATATAAATGTTAAGAAAATATGGATTTCAAAAGAAACCATTGTGACTGACTCTAAAGGATCCAAGTTAGCTTGGGTACCTAAAGTTAAAACTTGACTTATGTGTGCAGATGTGTCTTGCATCTCAAGCGATACAACAGAAATAGTATCTTGATAGTGGATGCTCAAGATACATGACTGGTGATGAATCTCAATTCATCATATTGGAAGCTAAAAATGGAGGGATGGTCACTTTTGAAAATAATGGCATAGAAAAGATCATCAGCATAGGTAACATTGATATCACTCCCTCTACTTGTATTGAAAATATGTTACTTGTAGATGGTCTCAAACATAATCTTTTAAGCATTAGTCAATTATGTGATAAATGTTATAAAGTAATTTTTGAATCATTTATATATATTGTAACTAGTCCTTTTGATGATAGTACTAGATTCATTGGGTATAGGCATGGTAATATTTCCATAGTTGATTTGGATAATCTTTTCATGCAAAATATGCAATGTTTATGGCCATGAATGCTAAAATCAATGAGATTAGTTAGTTTTGGCACCGTAGGCTTGCACATACTAGCACACACTATCTAAAATTATGAAAAAAAAATTAGTTTTTTATTTGTCAAAAATAAGTTTTGACAAAGATAAAATTTGTGATGCATGTCAATTAAGTAAACAAACAAAAGTTTCTTTTAAAACTAAGAATATTGTTTCAACTTTTAAACTTTTAAAAGTTTTATATATAGATTTATTTAGTCCTACAAGAACAACTAGTCTAGAAGGTAAAAGATATGGTTTTGTATTTATTGATGACTTTTCGTGTTTCACTTGGGTCTTGTTTTTAGCATCTAAAAATGAAGCTTTTTCAGTATTTTTTAAGTTTTATCAAAAAATTTTAAATAAAAAAAGTTTACCAATTATTTCAATTCATAGTGACCATGGCACTAAATTTGAAAATAAAAATTTGGAAAAATTTTGTGATAAAAAAGGCATAGATCATAATTTTTCAGTATTTAGAACACCACAACAAAATGGAGTAGTAAGAGAAAAAATAGGATCCTTGAAGAAATGACCCGTACCATGCTATGTGAGAGCAAGCTCTCAAAGTCTTTTTGAGCAAAAGCAATCAACACAGCATGTTACATCTTAAACTGTACTTTAATAAGATCAATTTTAAAGAAAACACCTTATGAATTATGGAAAGGTAAAAAACCTAATATAGAATATTTTCATATTTTTGGTTGCTGCTATTTTATTTTAAATAATGATAAAGATAGCTTAGATAAATTTGATGTTAAATCTGATGAAGCTATCTTTCTTGACTATTCTACTTCTAGCAAAGCTTTTATTGTATTTAATAAAAAAATACTAGTAGTGGAAGTGTCAATTCATGTAGTTTTTGATGAAACTAATGATCTTTCATCAAGAAAGAGAGAGGGTGTTGATGATCCAGGTATCATAGAAGAAGGAATGAAAGAGCTCACCATAAATGATTTAAATGAGCGAAATAAAGAATAGTTGGAAGAAAAATATGAGGATAAAAGCATCAATGATAAAAATATTCAAGAACAACCTCAAGATACAAGTAATCTTCTAAGAGAATGAAGGTATGTCCATAATCACTCCAAAAAACTAATCATTGGTGATCTGACATAAGGGATAAGAACTTGATCCTCTCTTAGAGATGTATGTAATTATGTAGCTTTTGTTTCATACCTAGAACCTAAAACAATAGAAGAAGCTGAATAGGACCATAACTGGATAATTGCTATGCAAGAAGAGCTAAATCAATTTGAAAGAAATAATGTATCGACTCTTGTTGCTAGATCTAAAAATCATCCAATAATCAGAACAAAATGGGTATATAGAAATAAATTAGATGAAGATGGTAATGTAATAAAAAATAAAGTAAGATTAGTTGTCAAAGGATATAATCAACAAGAAAGAATTGATTTTAATGAAACATTTGCACCTGCTGCTAGACTAGAAGCCATAAGAATGTTGTTTGCTTATGCATGTTTCATGAACTTTAAATTATTTCAAATAGATATTAAAAATATTTTTTTAAATAGTTTAAAATAAGCTCCTAAGGTTTGGTATGAAAGATTAAGTAAGTTCTTACTAGAAAATAGTTTTTCAAGAAGAAAAATAGATATAACTCTTTTTATAAAAAGAAAAGATGAAAAAATTTTAGTTATACAAATATATGTTGATGATATTATATTTGAATCTATTAATGAAGCTTTGTGCTAAGAATTTATCAAGCTCATGCAGAGGGAGTTCGAGATGAGCATGATGGGAGAACTCACCTTCTTCTTCAAATTTCAGATCAAGCAAATGAAGGAAGGGATCTCCATCACCCAAAGTAAGTACACAAGAAAACTATTAAAAAATTTAGAATGGAGAACTCCAAAAGTATAAGTACTCCTATGATCCCTTCCTGCAAATTAGATAAAGATAAACATGATAAGAATGTTGATTCAATGCTTTATAGAGAAATGATAGGCTCTTTGTTATATCTTACTGTCAGTAAACCTGATATAATATTCAGTGTATGTATGTATGCTAGATTTCAGTCAAATCCTAAGGAATCTTATTTAAATGCTGTTAAAAAAATTTTCAAATACTTAAAAAGAATACAAAACCTAAGACTTTGGTTCTCTAAGCAATCTTCTATGGATTTAATAGGTTACTCAAATGCAGATTTTGCTGGATGTAGATTAGATAAAAAAAGTATCAGTAAAATTTTTTAATTTCTAAGAGTGAACTTAATCTCTTGGTTTAGTAAGAAGCAAAATTCGGTGGCATTGTCTACGGTCGAGATCGAGTACATTGCAGTCAGAAGTTGCTGTGCTCAAATCTTGTAGATTAAGCAATAGCTCATAGATTTTAAAATTAAACTTTAAAATATTTTTATAAGATATGATAAAACTAGTGTCGTTAATTTGATAAAAAATTCAATTCAACACTCTAGGTCAAAACATATTGAAATTAGATATCATTTTATAAGAGAACGTATTCAAAATAATGATGTAGCACTTGAATACATAAATACTGAAAAGTAATTAGTTGATATTTTCACCAAAGCATTAAATGAAAATAAATTTTATGAAATTAGAAGAAAATTGGGTATCTTAGATCCTTCTGTTTGATCTTCAATCATAATTTCACTCTCAAAATCTATCCAAAATCTTTTGACTTCATCATCTTAATTTTGGGAGGCATCTATCTTTTTTTTAAGATTATTTTAAATCAATTAAAAAATCATCAATGTTATTTAGATATGATCTCGGATTTTTTCATTGAAATTCTCTATTAAAAATCATATCAAAATTTACCTAAACTCTACATGATCATCTCAAGTTGATACAAGTATTTTCAATTTTTTTTAATTTTTTTCTTATTTTTGAATTATTTTTTCATCGTCTGATTTTTTTTTAGATGAGACAACCCATGGGGTGTCCTAATTGTTCGAGCAAATAGATTTTGTGTGAGTCGATCCGTTTAAATTTCTCTTTTAAAACCTAAATGGGGTGACTCATTTGCTATGCTTCTTCTTCCTCTTCTCATCCCAAACCAAAACCCTTCTCCAAACTCTCCACCGGCCACAATCTCCTAAATCCATCTCCTTATTCGCTCAAAAATCTTTGATTTCTATTTCAAAATTTAGGATAAACACATCCTCTCGGCATATCTTTGATCAAAATCCTCTCCTTCTTGCTCTCCATCAAAATCTTAAGCCCTAATCTTCAAAATCTGAGACAATCACCTCAAAATCTCTTATTTCTCTTCATTTTCATCCATCTTTCACCCTCCTCTATTCTCTTGACTGGTTCTCTTGCTCTCATTGGGATAATGGCCCCTAAGATGCAGTTGCCATAGAGAAAGAAGTCAGTGAGGTCTTTGGAGGCTGAAGAAAGAAGGAAGAAGATTGCTCAAGTTTCAGTTCAAGCCTCTCCTCCCATAATCCTAACTAAGATTCTTCTGTCTACAAGAAAGATTGCCTTGAGAAGAAATATTGATTTTCGATTCTTAAGAAGTGATGGATTTATTATTGGTGAAAAATTAATCAAACAAGAGTGAAGATTTTTTTGTAATTTGTCTAAGCCCGTATACATTGATCTGGTCAAGGAGTTTTATTCTAATCTAGTTTTCACTGATGGATTTCTAAGATCAATAGTTAAGGGTGTCCAAATTATACTAAATGCTCCTAAACTGGGTAGACTTCTTCAAATGCCTTGTGAAGGTAGTTGCCTCGATGAGCTTCCAAAGAAAGAAATCGAGCTCAGGATCATTTTAGGAAGAGAGGATGTGGAGCGGTTCATAAAAATTGAGGCTAAGAATTTGAGTGTGGAGATGAGATTGCTTCACCACATGATTTTTAGAATCTTCTTCCCTAGAGGGGGAAGATATGATTTGATGACTGATCGAGACATCTATTTGATGCATCATATAGTCTCTGAATCTCCACTAAATCTGCCATTCCTGATGATTGATACCATGAGGGAGGCCTTGAATAGATCTAAGGCTCTCTTGCCCTATGGAATGGCTATGACAATGATATTTAGGGAGGCTGGTGTGAGCTTTGAGGGGGAGGTTATTTGTAGATTATTGAACACTGACACCTACAATGACCACTCCCTTCGACATATGGGATTTATCAGAGTGGATGGTCATTGGACTAAGGGCTGAGGAGCTGCAGTAGTAGAGGAGGAGCATGCTGAGGGGGAGGGTCCCTCATCACCACCTGAGCCCAGGTAGAATCCTGATGTTTCCTTTGTATTGGAGCCTGAGGTAGGACCCTCAGTTAGTGCATTCCTTTTTTCGAGCCATACCGTGTCATCATCACTTAGATTGGGGGAGGATGAGATGGGACTGTTAGCTGAGCGAGTGGCAAATATTCTCTCCATCCAGTAGCAGCAGTTTCAGAAGCAGGTTCTTCAGCAGCTTCGACAGTTTGAGCAGTGTCAGCAGCAGATCCTACAGCAGGTGCAGCAGCAACAGCAGTATCATTTGCCTCAATCGAGTTTTTTTTTTATCTCTTCCTTAGATCTCTCAACAGTGTCACATATTTTTTCACTGGTATAGCTTTTATCTGACCTGAGCTCCAGACTAGAGTGTAGAGAGCTCCATGCTCAGATTTAGTGGTAGGATCTTTGATATTGAGAGGGAGATCAGACTGATATTGAATTCTTTATTAGCAGGAGCGAGTACATCGAGCACCTCTTCATCTCAGTTTGCTGATTTGATTCGAGAGGTAGAGACACTTCATAGCCTGCTTCGTTCGACACTTGAGCTGATCCGAGTTGATATCAAAGACTCGAGGGACTTCATTTCTTCTGATCTTGAGGGGCTCCATGTTTCAGTAAGGGGGGTCTTATCCCAGCTAGATACCATTAAGATTCAGCTCCAGTCCAGATCCTCCGCATCTAGTGAGCTCGCATTTGTCTAGCCTATTGTATTCTGTACCCCGACATCTTTCACTCAGATCAGACCTTTCAGTTGAGGCCGAGGCTGATTTTATTTCAATTATTTTGATCTTGAGCTCGATGCCTAATCTCACTGATCTGATCATTTTGTATTAGTCTTTTTAGGTCTCATACTACTTAGTTGTCATATTTACTATTTATTGTTCTGTTGAATGTATGAGAGCCTTATGCTCATAGATATATATTATGACTTGATCATTGTAATGAATGAATGCACTTGACTCTTGTAACCTCTTATTTTGTTGTAATTAATGTATGAGGTTATCTATTATTATTACCTTGTATGTCCAACCTCTGTTTATATGTGAATGAATGAATATCTATTACATTTAAAATTACTTTGATACCTGATGTACCACCATAGCTCATTAAAAATCTTACTCTCTTTAGTCCATTTTTGATGATGTCAAAAAGGGGGAGTAGGTAGTTTATCTTAAATTTTTGTGAATTTTTTTGAATTTTATTCTGAAACGTCCATCTTTTGCTCTGATATATCTATCTTTACTTTTATTTTGATATTTTTGCAAAATACTCTGATACATCTATTTTTGATTCTTACTCTGATACTTTCATTTTTGCTTTGATATCAATATGCTCTGATACATCTATTTTTGATTTTTACAAAATACTCTGATACATTTACTTTTGATTCTTGCTCTGATACTTTCATCTTTGCTTTGATACCAAAATAAGGAAGAGAGAAAGAAAGATTATTTTAATATACATATTGCTCTGATACTAAAAACAAGGAAGAATTTTTTTTTTTAATGAATCATTTTTGCTCAGATAACAAATATAAGAAATATTTTTATAACTTGTCACTTTTTATATAAGAAAGGGAGAGAATTTTTTCAAAATGGTCAAAATGGTTACTTTCATCTTTTTCATATAAGAAAAAGAAGAATTTTGCTGATTAGAAATAATTTTTGAAAAGTCCTAATATCTTCATAAATAATTTTTAGTAAAATGATTTAAAACATTACAACTTGCTGAACATATGTATCTCATGATATTCTATGCTTAATCTTTGGCATATTTTTACAAGTGCTTTACAAACTCAATCCCTTGAGCTTTATGAATCTTTTTTTATGAACACTCAAATATTTTGTCATCATCAAAAAATGAGAGATTGTTGCTCCAAAAATTAATTTTGATAATCACAAACCATTTGAGGAGACTACGAATGAGTTTTTTTATCTTTAGAGAATATTTTAGTGATATTTCTGATAATCCAAAATATTGAGTTTGAAAAGCTCCATTAAGTATGCTAAAGTTGATATTTCTGCAAGTTGAAGTATTTTTTGAAGCTTTTTAGAAGTGTCAAATTGATTCAAAATTATTTAAGAGCATTTGATAGTGTTCTGATAAGTTTTGGATATTAAATGTATGAAAAATTGGATTAGAACAAAATGGGACGATCCAACTGGATCATCTCCTTCCATTGGATAGCCGGTATGCTCTGTTTTTAGCTTGTGGCACAGAGTGGGATGACCCATGGGATGACCCCTGAGATCCTGAAACCAAAACAAAGAGTCTGCTTTTCAGACTGGCCAAATGAGACGACCCATGGGACTTCCCAGTTGTAGTGGGATGACCTATAAGACGTCCCATTCTGGACGAACCTCGTAACAGTTAGTTTTCAGTCTATTTTTGATGCATTTAATATGCATTAAATACTCTCCAACGGCTCTTAACCGATACTAAGACAGTCTCAAGTCCAAATGGAGGTTATAAATACTCTTTGGAGGTGAAAAATCAACCATGATTTATGCATTCAAGCTCACATTCGTGAAAGTAAAAGAAATCCCTAAAAAGAGAGGAAAGAAGCAATCAATCAGCTCACCAACCACTCTCCAGTTGCATTCAAGTGTGCGAATCATTTGAGGATATTCAACAAAAGTTTCTTCTCCTTGAATATTGTATTTTTATTGCATTTATTGTGCTCGTTTAAGAGGTTGTTGTGCTGAAATTTCTGTATACTATTCACTTGCTATTGTATTTTAGGTTTTGAGTTTTGGAAGGTTTTAAAACTCGGATAGGTTAATTCGAATCTGAAATCGGAGTGTGTGTGTGGGTTGGCTTGTATCCGAAAAATAAGTATTCTTGCTTGGATAGCAAGGGTCGGTGTTATCCGATGTTTTGTATCTCATAATCCTTTTAGTGGATTGAATTTTCAAGTAGAGACTTGGGGAGTGGATGTTGGTGAAAGGTTGGCACCGAACCACTATAAATCTCTTGTGTTTGTTGTGCTTGTATCTCTTTATTCATTCATTGTGTTTTATACTTGCTTACTTATCATTTGTGATTGATTTCATTTTCTTAGCTAATCAATTCACTCCACTCAATAAGAATAGTACATTATTTTAGTGCACTAATCATAAAATTTAAAAAAAATCTAATTTATCCCCCCTCTTGGGATCCATATTTAGACAACAAATGGTATCAGAGTCCGGTGCTCTAGCCCTTGCTTGATTTAACCATCAAGAGCCAAAGATCTATGGTAGTCCAATTTAGCACATTTCTAGCCGAAGGACAATCCACAAACCGACCTCCACTTTTCAATGGATCCAACTACACCAATTGAAAAGTTCGGATGAGAATTTTTATCCAAGTACTTGACTATGATATGTGGAGTATCATAGTAAATGAACCTCATACCCCACTAAATTGATTGATGGTATGTCTCTCCCTAAGCTGAAAGGTAAATGAGATGAATTTGACAAGTAAATGGCTCAGCTCAATGCTAAAGTCTTGAATATCTTATATTGTACCTTAGATGTAAAGCCTCTTCATTCATGCTGCTGCGAGAAG